>NW_026652292.1:51841359-51957957 GCF_009828535.3 Hylobates moloch | reverse complement strand
CACATGCACACGTATGTTTATTGCGGCACTATTCACAATAGCAAAGACTTGGAACCAACCCAAATGTCCAACAACAATAGACTGGATTAAGAAAATGTGGCACATATACACCATGGAATACTATGCAGCCATAAAAATTGATGAGTTCGTGTCCTTTGTAGGGACATGGATGAAACTGGAAAACATCATTCTCAGTAAACGATCGCAAGGACAAAAAACCAAACACCGCATGTTCTCACTCATAGGTGGGAATTGAACAATGAGAACTCATGGACACAGGAAGGGGAACATCACATTCGGGGGGACACATTAGGGAAATACCTAATCTAAAAACGACAGGAAACAAATGGCACATGGATACATAAAAAAACATTGTCACATCCAGTTTATTTTTGCATATAAAAACCAAAGTTTGTTTCTCAGATTTTAGAAAATACTATTTACCTTATTGATCATAATACCTATGCTTTATGAAGTGTATCTGCCAGTTTTTTACAGCTTAATTGATATGCAATTTATAAGCAACAAAACCCACCATTTAAAAGTGTGCAATTCAATGGCTTCAATATATTCACAGAATTATGCAATTATCACCACCATGTAATTTTAGAAAAATTTTCATCACTCCCCAGAATAAAAACATCCACACACCACTAAACTACTTTCTGTCTCTACAGATTTGTCTATTTGGTATATACAGTATAAATGGAATCATACAATATATGGCCTCTTGTGACTGGCTTCTTTCACTTAGCATAATCCTTTCAAAGCTCATCTCATAGTACATGTTGTAGCATGTACTTAATTCCTTTTTATTGATTAATAATACTTCGTTATATGGATTTGCCACATTTTGTTTATCTATTCATCAGTTGATGCACATTTGTGTTGTTCTCACTTTGGGGCTATTATGAATAATGCTATTATGAATGTTGCCATATCCTTCATTTTTGGACATATGCTTTCATTTCTGTTGCGTAAATACTTAGAAGTGAAACTGCTCACGCCTGTAATCCCAGCACTTTGGGAGGCCGAGGCGGGCGGATCACGAGGTCAGGAGATCGAGACCATCCTGGCTAACACAGTGAAACCCCGTCTCTACTAAAAATACAAAAAATTAGCCGGGCGTGGTGGTGGGTGCCTGTAGTCCTAGCTACTCAGGAGGCTGAGGCAGGAGAATGGTGTGAACCTGGGAGGCAGAGCTTGCAGTGAGCCGAGATCGCGCCACTGCACTCCAGCCTGGGCGACAGAGCAAGACTCCGTCTCAAAAAAAAAAAAGTGAAACTGCTAAGTCAAATGTTCATTCTATGTTTAACATTTTAAGGAACTACCAGACTGTTTTCCAAAATGGTCACACCATTTCAAATTTCTGCCAGCAATGTATGAAGGTTTCAATAGCTCAACATATTCACAACAATTGTTATTGTCTTTTTTATTTTAATCATCTTAGTGGGCATGAAGTGGATCTGTAGTTTTGATTTGCATTTCCCTAATGACTAATAATGTTGAATAACTTTGTATAAGCTTATCAGCCATTTATATCTTCCTTGGAGAAATGTCTATTCAAATCATTTTCCCATTTTCAATGGGTTATTTGTCTTTTAGGGTTGTAAGATTTATCTATTTTGGATATAAATATTTTATCAGATATATGATTTGCAATTATTTTCTTTCAATCTATGGGTTATCTTTTTACTTTCATGATGTTGTCTTTTGAAGCATAAAACTTTTTAATTTTGATGAAGTACAAGTTGTCTATTTTTTTCTTTTGTCACTTGTGATTTTGTTGTCAGGTCCAATAAATAATTGTCTAAACCAAGGTCAGGAATTCTTAGGCTTTTTCTAAAAATTTTATAATTTAACTCTTACATTTAGGACTTTGATCCATTTGAGTTAATTTTTGTATATTCTGTGAGGTAGGGGTGCAATTTCATTTTTTGCAAGTCCCAACACCAATTGTTGAAAAAATCTATTCTTTCACCCATTGAATTGTCTTGACAACCATTGAAAATCAGTTGGCCTCAGATGTATGGTTTTATTTCTGGACTCTCAATTCTGTTCCATTGATCTATATATAGTATCCTATGCCAATACCACACTATTTTAGTTGCTGCAGCTTTGTAGTAAGTTTTGAAAATGTGTGTTCTCCAACTTTATTCTTTTGTTTTGGGTATTCTGGCCCCTTAAAATTCCAGTTTAACCATAGTGGCACGTTGGTTGAACTAAGTACAGTTGATGAACTAAGGCTGACATATTTTTGTCATCCAAAGTCCACAGTTTACATTGGAGTTCACTCTTGGTGTTGTGCAGTCTATGGGTTTTCATGAATGTATAATGATACGTATTCACCATAGTAATACACTATTGTATAGAATAGTGACACTGCCCTAAAAATCCTCTGTGCTCTGCCTATTTCTCCTGCTATAGCCATAGTTTTGTTATAGTTATATCCATAGTTTTGCCTTTTCCAAAATGTCATATAGTTAGAATCATACAGTATGTGGCCTTTTCAGAAAATGGCTTCTTTCACTCAGCAATTTGCTGCTAAGGTTCCTACATATATTTTCATGGCTTGATAGTTCACTTCTTTTTAGTGCTGAATAATATTCCATAGTCTGGATATACCATGGCTTATTCATCCATTCACTTACTAACAAACATCTTGATAATCTTGATTGCCTCCAAGTTTTAGCAATTATGAATAAAGCTGCTATAAACATCTTTGCACAGATTTTTGTGTGGACATAGTTTTCAATTCATTTAAATAAATACCAAGGAACATGACTGCTGGACTGTATGTTAGCAGTATGTTTAGTGTTGTAAGAAACTGCCAAACAATCTTCCAAAGTAGCTGTACCATTTTGGATTCTCACCAGCAATGAATGAGAGCTCCTGTTGTGCCACATCCTCACTTGCATTTGGTGTTGTCAGTGTTCTGGATTTTGTTCATGCTAATGGGTGTGTAATACTTGTTGTTTTAATTTACAATTCCCTAATGATATATGATTTTGAACATTTCTTTATCTTTACTTGCCATCTGTTTACCTTCTTTGGTGAGGTGTCTGTTCGGGTCTTTTACACATTTTAAAATCAGGTTGTTCGTTTTCTATTGCCGGGTTTTAAGAATTCTTTGTATATTTTGGGTAACAATCCTTTATCAAATGTGTTTTTTGCAAATATTTTCTCCCAGTTTGTGGCTTGTCTTATTCTCTTTACAGTTGTCTTTGGCAAAGCAGAAATTTTAAATTTTAATGAAGTCCAGCTTATCAATTATTTCTTTCAGGGACCATGCTCTTAGTGTGATATCTAAAAAGTCATCACCATACCCAAGTTCATCTTAGATTTTCTCCTATATTCTAGAAGCTTTATAGTTCCACATTTTATATTTAGGTTTATGATCCACTTTGAGTTAATCTTTGTAAAGGCTCTGTGTCTAGATTCATTTCTTGCATGTGGATGCCCAGTTGTTCCACCACAACTTGTTGAAAAGACTACTTTTGCTCCATTGTATTGCCTTTACTCATTTGTCAAAGATTAGGCAGGGCACCGTGGCTCACGCCTGTAATCCCAGCACTTTGGGAGGCTGAGATGGGTGGATCACCTGAGGTCAGGAGTTTGAGACCAGCCTGACCAACATGGTGAAACCCCATCTCTACTAAAAATACAAAAATTGGCTGGCCGTGGTGGTGTGCAACTGTAGTCCCAGCTACTCGGAAGACTGAGACAGGGGAATCACTTGAAGCCAGGAGGCAGAGGTTGCAGTGAGCCGAGATTTGCCACTGTACTCCAGCCTGGGTGACAGAGTGAGACTCCATCTCAAAAAAACAAACAAAAAAAATCAGTTGACTAAATTTATGTGGGTCTTTTCTATGCTTTCTATTCTGTTTTATTGATCTATTCATCTATTCTTTCATCAGTATCATGTTCTCTGATTACTGTGGCATAAGTCTTAAAGTCAGGTAGTGTCAGTCTTCCAATTTTGTTCTGCTCCTTCAAAACTGAATTGGGTCTTTTGCCTCTCCATATAAACTTTAGAATCAGTTTGTCAATAGCCACAAAATAATTTGCTGGGATTTTCATTGCATTCAATCTGTAGATTAAGTTGGGATAAACTGACATCTTAACAATTGTGAGTTTACCCATTCATGAACATGGACTATTTCTCCAACAAAGTTTTATAGTTTTCTTCATATAGATCTTGTACATATTTTGTTAGATCTATAGCTATGTATTTCATTTTGGAGATGCTGGTGTAAATGATATTGTGTTTTTAAATTCAAGTTCTACTTGTTTGTTGCTGGCATAGGGGAAAGTGATTGAATTTTGTGCATTAACATTGTATCTTGCAACTTACTATAATCACTTATTAGTTCCAGGAGGGCTTTTTTGTCCATTCCTTCAGATTTCCTACATAGACAATCACATCATGTGCAAACAAAGACAGTTTTTTTCACCCTCCCATCCCAATTAGTATACCCTTCATTTTCTTTCTGGTCTAACCGCATTAGCTACAACTCTCAGTATGATGCTCAAAAGGAATGGTAAGAAGGGGACATCCCTGCCTTGTTCTTGATCTTAGTGGGAAAATCCTCAAGTTTCTCACCAGCAAGTACGATGTTAGCTGTAGGATTTTTGTAGACAGTCTTTATCGAGTTGGGAAGTTTTCCCCTATTCCTAGTTCGTTGAGAGTTTTTATCATGAATCAATGTTAGATTTTGTCAAATGCTTTTTTCTGCATCTATTGGTCTACAAACATAGCTTTTCTTCTTTAGCCTGTCGATGTGATGGATTATATTCATTGTTTTTCCAATGTGGAATCAGCCTTGAATGCCTAGAATAAATCCCACTTGGTTATGGTGTATAATTCTTTCTATATGTTGCTGGATTTGATATGCTAACATTTTGTTGAGAATTTTTGCATCTATGGTCATGAGAGATATTGGTCTATAGTTTTCTTTTCTTGTAATGTCTTTGTCTTGGTTTGGCATTAGTGTAATGCTGGCCTTATACAATGAGTGATGAAGTATTCCCTCAGGTTCTATTTTCTGAAAGAGACTATAGAGAATTGGTATAATCTCTTCCTTAAGTGTTTGGTAGAATTCACCAGTGAACCCGTCAGAACCTGGTGCTTTCTCTTTCAGAAAATTATTATTATTATTTTATTTATTTATTTACTTTGAGACCAAATCTCGCTCGTCACCCAGTCTGGAGTGCAGTGGCGCGATCTTGGCTCACTGCAACCTCCACCTCCCAGGTTCAAGCAATTCTCCTGCTTCGGCCTCCCGAGTAGCTGCGATTACAGGTGCCTACCACCATGCATGGCTAATTTTTGTATTTTTAGTAGAGGTGGGGTTTCACCATGTTGGCCAGGCTGGTCTCTAACTCCTGACCTCAGGTGACCCGCCTGCCTCAGCCTCCCAAAGTCCTGGGATTACAACCATGAGCCACTGCATCCAGCCTAGAAAATTATTAAGTATTGATCTGATTTTTTAAATAGATACAGGCTATTCATTAGTAATTCATTAGTGCAGCTGATATTAGTAATTTTTGAGTCTTCTCTCTTTTCTTCTTAGCCTAGCTAGAGGCTAGCCAATTTTGCTCTTTTCAAATAACCAACTTTTGGTCTTCTTTCACTATTGATTTCCTATTTTAAATTTTATTGATTTCTGCTCTAATTCTTATTATATCTTTTATTTTTCTTACTTTGAATTTAAATTTTCTTTTTCTAGTTTCCTAAAGTGGAAGCTTAGATTATTGATTTTGAGAGTTTTCTTCTTTTCTAAAATATGTATTTGATGCTACAAGTTTCTATCTTCGCCTGGCATGGTGACTCATGCTTGTAATCCCAGCATGTTGGGAGACCAAGGTGGGAGTATAGCATGAAGCCAGCAGTTTGAGGCTGCAGTGAGGTATAATTATGCCACTGCATTCCCACACCAGCCCGGGCTTCAGAGCAAGACCACAACTCAAAAAAAAAAAAAAAAAAACTAAACAAAAACAAACAAACAAAAAAATCCCCTCTAAGCACTGCTTTCACCACATCCCACAAATTTTAACAAGTGTGTTTTCACTTTATTTAGTTCAAAATATTTTAAATTTCCCTTGAGATTTCTTCTTTGAGCCATGTGTTATCTAGAAGTGTGTTGTTTAATCTCCAAGTATTTGGGGATTTTCCAGCAATTTTTCTGTTATTGATTTCTAGTTTAAGTACATAAGGTTTGAGATCAGACATTGTATGGTTTCATTTCTATTTGTTCTTCGTTATTTTTGTCTTCTACATTTTCTACCTGCCTTTTGTGGTTTTAATTGAGCATTTTATATTATTCCATTTTCTCTCCTTTCTTAGCATATCAATTATACTTTTCTAAAATCTTTTTTTAGTAGTTGCCCTATATTTAGCAATATACATTTACCAAGTCCACTGTCAAATAACACTTCACCACTTCACAGGTAATGTAAGTACCCTATAATAAAATATTTCTATTTCTTCCCTCCCATTCCTTAAATCATTGTTATCATTAATTTCCCTTACATATAAGCATATATTTATATATAAGCATGTCATTGAATACATTGTTGCTATTCTTATTCAGACCAAACTGTTACCTGTTAAATCAATTAAATATTAGAAAAAATATTTAATTATACCTTCATTTATTCTTTTCCCAATGCTTTCTTTCTTTATGGATATCTGAGTTTCTGACATATATCATTTTCTTTCTCTCCTAAGGAAAAAAAAAAAACTTCTTTTAACATTTCTTGTTCAAGGCAGGTATACTGGCAACAAATTCCCTCAATTTTTTTTTTTTTTGTCTAAGAAAGTCTTCTTCACTTTTTAAAATCTTTGATTTTAATTTAAAAATTAGCTTAGTGATAAGTATAATTTAATGTCTATATGTAATACCATGTGTATATCTACATGAACACTGTATGTTTTACCTTGGTTTTATATCAAAGTTTTTACTTAAATCTTTCCCAAGAGAAGAATCACCATCTGTTAGTGACATATTGCAATTAAACTATGAAATGATTCTGAATTTTTTTCTATTTTGGAGATACTTTTATTTTCAAGGAGGAATTAGTTTCTCTTCAGATGTTCATTTTTGACTGAAAATTTTAAATTTTTTTTTGGTCTAGACTGGTTTGAAACAGTGACATTATTTTGTGTACTAGGATGTCCTCTTGTTTAGACAGATTTATAGTACTAATTAGAAAGCTGCTAACACCCTTATTTCAACTCATTGAGATAATTTAGATTCTTAAAACATAAGGAGAGATAACTTGTTGGAAACATTTTTATAACTTTAGTTAAAAACAGTATAAAAAACATAAAACACTTTTTTTTTTTGAGACAGGGTTTCACTCTGTCACCCAGGCTGCAGTGCAGTGGTGTGATCATAGCTCACTGCAGCCTTGAATGCCATGTGATATCCTCAAAGGATTCTCCTGGCTTAGCCTCACAAGTAGCAGGCACTGTAGGCACATGCCACCATGCCTGGCTAATTTTTATTTTTTATTTTTTTGTAGCAAATGGGGTCTTGCTTTATTGCCCAAGCCATTCTCGAATTCCTGGGCCCAAGTGAACCTCCCACCTCTGGCCTCCCAAAGTGCTAGGATTACAGGCTCGAGCTGCTACTCCTGGCCATGAAACACATTAAAACATTTTTAAGTCTACATGAAACAACTGTACCTCCTTCATAGTACAGGATCAACTTCCTTATCATTCTTACACAAAAATATTTCTCAATTCCATTTACCAATATTCAGGGATTTCAATCCTCATATGGTGTTTCTGTAAAAATGTGTGTGTATGTTTTACATGAAAGCATAAATCAGTGGTATTGTTTGAGTAACCCCCAAATAATATTTACATGAAATACTCTTTTTTTTCAAGTCTTGATCTGATTACTGACCACTACATCCTTGTAGTATCAAAACACTTAGAACTAAAGTAGCTTTACTGTTGAGTCAGGAGGAAAATGCATGTCAAGAAGTAGTTCCAGGTTGAAAAAAGCAGGTCAAGATCCTTTCACCAAAGTTAGCCATTTTGAGTTTGGCATCTAATCAATGAGGAGTGGACTGCTTCACTTGTGAAGGATAATTTTACAGGATACAGAATTCTAGGTTTGTGTGTTTAAAAAAATTCTCAACACTTTAAATATTTTATTCCTCTCTCTTCTTCCTTTCATGGTTTTTGAGAATTCAATGTAATTCTTATCTTAGCTCCTCTATACATAATGCCCCCCTCCCCTCAGCTTCTTTCACGATTTTTAAAAAATATTTTATTTTTCAAAGTTTAAATATGATATGCCTAGGTGTGGTTCATTGAGCACTTATCCTGTTTGGAGTTCTCTGAGCTTCCAGGATGTGTGATTTGTTGTCAGACATGAACTTGGGGGAAATTAATCATGAGCATTCTTCATTTCTGTTAGTGTTTTTGATCTCTAGCATTTCTTTTTGAGTCTTTATTGGAATTTCTATCTCTGCTTATATTTTCCATCTGCTCTTGCATGTTGTCTACTTTTTCCATTACCTCCAGTAGCACATTCATCTTGGCTTTTTTTTTAAAGTCCTGGTCTGATAATTTCAACACTCCTGCTATATATGACTCTAGTTCTCCTGCTTGTTCAGTCTCTTCAAGCAGTGTTTTTTGCCTTTTAGTATGCCTTGTAATTTTTTGTTGAAATCTGGATGCTATGGTTTGAATGTCCCCTCCAAAGCTCATGTTGAAACTTAATCACCAATGTGGCAATATTGAAAGGTGGGGCCTTTAAGAGGCAAATGGATCCTGTGTGCCCCGCTTTCATGAATGGATTAATTCATTCACAGATTCATGGATTAATGGGTTAATGAATTAGTGGGTTATCATGGGAGTGAAATTGGTGGCTTTATAAGGAGACCTTAGCTAGAACATTAGCACACTCAGCCTCCTTGCCATATGATATCCTGTGCTGCCTCAGGACTCTTCAGAGAGTCCGCACCAGCAAGAAGGATCTCACTAGATGCACTCCCTTGACCTTGGACTTCTCAGTCTCCATAACTATAACAAATGAGTTCCTTTTCTTTATAAATTACCCAGTTTTATGTATTCTGTCATAAACAATAGAAAACAACTAAGACACCAGACAGGATATACTGGATAAAAGGAATACTTGTAAGTAGGCTTTTAGTGGTATGTGGTAAGGTACAGGATAGGGCAAGTGTTCTATAGTCCTATGATTAGGCCTCAGCCTTTAGTGAGCCTGTGTGGATGGTGAAAGTCACCAGTACTTCCTTTTTTTTTTGAGATGGAGTCTAGCTCTGTCACCAGGCTGGAGTGCAGTGGCACAATCTCAGCTCATTGCAACCTCTGCCTCCCAGGTTCAAGAGATTCTCATGCCTCAGCCTCCCGAGTAGCTGGGATTACAGGCATGCGCCACCACACTGGGCTAATTTTTTTTTTTCTTTTTTTTTTTGAGCGGAGTTTTGTCTTGCTCTGTCGCCAGGCTGGAGTGCAGTGGCGCGATCTAGGCTCACTGCAACCTCCCCCTCCCGGGTTCAAGCGATTCCCCTGCCTCAGCCTCCCAAGCAGCTGGGACTACAGGTGCGCACCACCATGCACAGCTAATTTTTTGTATTTTAGTAGAGACGGGGTTTCCACCATGTTGGCCAGGCTGGTCCTGAACTCCTGACCTCAAGTGAGCCCCCCACCTCAACCTCTCCAAGTGCTGAGATTACAGGCGTGAGCCACTGAGCCTGGCCACCAATACGTCTCGCTCTATCGCCCAGGCTGGAGTGCAGTGGCGCGATCTCGGCTCACTGCAAGCTCCGCCTCCCGGGTTCACGCCATTCTCGTGCCTCAGCCTCCCCAGTAGCTGGGACTACAGGCGCCCGCCAATACTTCTTAATCTCCCACACTTAAGTGGAACAGGATGGTTTATGGAGGCTGAAGTTGAGTATTTCCCTTCTCCCAGGTAGTTTAGGCTCTGATAAAACCCAGCAGACTAGGCTTTGGTAAAAATACTTTCTCCTGAGGGCAGGTTTTGTTAAGAACTGATTGCTCTGGCTATTTTTAAATGGTTACCTTTTCAGCAGAGGAATCTTTCAGTAAAAATTTAAGTAATTAACCTAACTGTCAGAGGAGTTTGAACCAGAGCGATTCCATTTTGAGTGAGGGCCAGGAAAATGAGGCTGAGACTTGCTGGGCTGAATTCTCAGAATTTAGGCATTCCTCGCCTCTAGATGTTTACGATTAAGGGAACAAATTAATAATGTTTACTAAAACAGACCCAGACTTGGGAGTGTCCAGATATCACGGTATCTGGAGAATAAAGGCATTCCTAATTTTGCTTTAAAGATAATAATATCGATTCTTGCAAAATAATTAAGAAAATTAATCCTTGATCACAAACCCTTGTAGCAGAGCACATCTCCCCATATATACAAGCATTGTACCTAGGGTGGATGCGTCCCTTCTCTCACTTTCAGGAATGTCCTACTCTGTCTATGGAGTAGCTGTCCTTTCACCACTTTACGTTTCTTAATAAACTTGCTTTTACTCAGCACTGAGAACTCGCCCTGAATTCTTTCTTGCGCGCGATCCAAGAACCCTCTCTCGGGGTCTGGATCCGGACCCCTGTCGTAACATAACCGAAAACCCCAGTGCAAAGGCATAGCACCCTACTTAAGAATTTGAAAACATTCACCATTAGTTATTTCAAATCATTGATTAACTTTCTCTAAGCCAATCAGATTCCTACCTGATGTCGAAAAGAAAAGCAAAAGGTAGACTCTTTCAATACTTTCAGACGCTTGGGCAAAAAATGCACTTTCATGCTATAAAGAATGCAGCACAAATACTATATAACAGGGCTTTATAATTGGGGAAAAGCTGCCAGGTCCAAACGCTAAAGGAAAACTATTGGAGCTCATTTTTTTCCTGCCCACGTTAGCTAGCATATTTTCTTGAAATTGAAAAAAAATGATTTTGGTGAAACTGAAAAAAAAAAGCACCAACAACCCTACCTTGAAATAAACTACTGTACCTCTTAAGCCTCATCCCTTCTACCCCAGAAACCTGGAAGAAAAAAAAGATATACCCGAGCTCGTCCAACCCCTCTTTGCGTGGACTGTATAGGAGTATTTGGCCCATCCTGCCTCCTTTAATCCAACATTCTGCGTCTTTTTTCCTTCAGCTTCTCGGCGCCCCCTTTGGCCAGCACTGACATCTTAGTCATCGCGGTCCAAAATTTACGCACGCGCCTTTGAAGGCTCACAGAGCCCGTCTCTCCCGGACGAAACTCATCCAATCAGAGCCAGCCAGGAAGCCGAGGCCCAGCAAGGCCTCGCGACGCCCAACTTCCCGAGGTTAGCGACTCTGATGTCATGTGATTCCACCCTCCGCCTCTCGCCCACTCTCGCAGAGGGCGGTGCGGTTGGCCCGGCCCCGCGAGGCACCGCCTTTCAATTAGCACTCGCCGATTGGTCGCTGCTCGCACGGTCTCCTGGGTGACGGGAACGCGATAGCCTGCTTGGTGGAGACCCGGTGCGCCTGCGTACTTCATAGTTCGCGTTAGCGGCTCGAGCCTGGAGATGAAGGTAAATAACTTACAAATCCCCAGGGTGGGGCGGGAAAACGCGACTACTGGCCCTTGGTCGCTTTTAAAAGAGGATTTCTCTCCCTCTCCCTTCTGAGTTCGTTGGAAATGAGGAAGAGAGAGAGGTGACCAGAGAGGGCGGGGGTGAAGTTGAAGGGACGAGGGAAAGGAAAGAAAATAGGAGGAGAGGAGAGGGCGGAGAGAGAGGCCTCTCGTTTTGGGGACTGCAGACGCCGTAGAAGCGGTGCAGAAAGTGGGAACCTCTCCCTGGCCGAAATGAGCGGACTGGATCTAAAGATACCCCAGCTTCGCACGCGGAAAGAACTGGTCGAGTTAACGCGTTTGGAGGGTCGCGGTGGAGTTGACTGGGTTGGGTTTCACGAGCTACCTCATTTCTTGGGGCTAAGCCTCTGGCAAGCCGCGCAGCTGCCCAGCGCCTTAAAAAGAATGAAAAGCCTCCTAAAGAGTAACCTCAAAATGTATTACCTGTGACCAGTCCAATCACCTGCTAGCGAGTGTACATTATTGACGGGAAATCTGCACCCGAACACTCAGGTCTCACGTTCATGTGCCTCATCCTCTGCACGCACGGTTTCTAGGCTCTGGCTTCTTATTCACCCCACTTTCAGAGCAATCCCCCCTTGCTCTGCTCTGGCAAAGAAATGGAAGGCTTTTTTTTTTTTTTTTTTTTTTAAGAGTCTTGCTCTGTTACCCAGGCTGGAGTGCAGTGGCGCAATCTCTGCTCCCTGCAACCTCCACCTCTTGGGTTCAAGCGATTCTTCTGCCTCAGCCTCCCGAGTAGCTGGGACTACAGGCGCGTGCCACCACGCCCAGCTAATTTTTTGTATTTTTAGTAGAGATGGGGTTTCACCGTGTTAGCCAGGATGCTGTCACTCTCCTGACTTCGTGATCCGCCGACCTCGGGCTCCCAAAGTGCTGGGATTACAGGCGTGAGCCACCGCGCCCGGCCGGAAGGCTCAATTTTAAAATTATTTTAGATGTCCTCATGCTTCTTCGTGGCTATTAGTGTAGAAATTGGAATTGACGGACTAGTAATCATAATTCCCATTTTTATTTCTAAAGCTCTTTACAATTTATGAAGTATTAGAAGTGAAGAGTTATTATTCATGATTTACAGTTGAGAATTTTTTGCTGGAGGCAATTTAAGCGACTTACTTAAAGCCCTACAGCTAATAAGCGACAAACAAAATTTAAATCTTGGTTTTTTGGTTGTGAAACTAGCAGTTTTTCCTCTGCACGGTATGTGGAGCATCTATAGAGCTCCACTGAAGATAAATAATATGAGATCACAGCTAGAGGCAAGTCAGCCATTGAAGGTAATGAAATTCAAGTTTAAGGACGTCTCACTTGCATGAAGGAGTTCCAGGGTGAAATGGTCACAAAATTGCAAAAGTAAGATGCTTTTAAGTATTCTTTTTTCATGAGTTTCTTTATGCTCTATAAAACTTTTATGTCCCATGATCATAGCCCACCTCTACTTTCAATAGAGGGGAATTTCTTCTTTAGCATGTAAAATGCTCATTGGGACAGGGTATGGTGGCTCACACCTGTAATCCCAGCACTTTGGGACGCCGAGGCAGGTGGATCACTTGAGGTCAGGAGTTCGACATCAGCCTGGCCAACACGGTGAAACCCTGTCTCTACCAAAAATATTTTAAAAATTAGCCGGGCGTGGTAGCTTGTGCTTGTAATCCCAGCTATTTGGGAGGCTGAGGCAGGAGAATCGCTTGAACCCAGGAGGCGGAGGTTGCAGTGAGCCAAGATCGCCCCACTGCACTCCAGAGCCTGGGCGACAGAGCAAGACGCTGTCTAAAAAAAAATAAAAATAAAAAACCTCATTGCTTTGTGTTTGTTTGGTTGGTTGTTAATTTATTTATTTTGAGACGAAATCTTGCTCTGTCACCCAGGCTGGAGTGCAGTGGCACCATCTCGGCTCACTGCAACCTCTACCTCCCAGGGTCAAGGGATTCTTGTGCCTCAGCCTCCCAAGTAGATGGGATTACAGGCACGCACCACCATGCCCAGCTCATTTTTTGGTATTTTTAGTAGAGACGAGGCTTCACCATGTTGGCCAGGCGGTGTTTAATTTTGAGCATTGTAAGAGTTTTGTGTTGCTACACAGACTAAGTCCCGTGTAATAGTATCTAAATTTCATATGCCTAGAAATGGGCATCATTGTTTAATCTATAATTTAACTTTAAATATAAATTTTTTCACCGAAACTCATATTCCTAAATGTTCTAGATCAACACTGTCTGATATAAATGTAATGTGAGCTAATGTAATTTCATATTTTTATTGACCATTAAAATTTTTTAAGAAAACAGGTAAAATTTATTTTAATAATATATTTTATCTTACCCAGTATATCAAAAATGTTATTTCAACATGTAATCAATATAAACATTAACAATGAGATAGTTTACATTCTTTTCTCAGTTGTTGAAATCTGATATACATTTTATATTTACAGCACAGCTAGGTTGGAATTACGTATATTCCAGGTCCTCAATAGCTACATGTGGTTTGTAGCTTCCATATTGGACATCACGTTTCTTGATTGTTTCAAGGAAAAGAAAGAGTTTTCAGTTGATAACACTATTCACCCAGTAGCCAAGTTAAACACTTAATGATGATGTAAATATAACTAATGAAACTAATAGAAGAAAATAATGTTGAAAGGAGTAAAGACATTTTGTGTTTTTATCATGTTTAAGATAGCAATTTTTGTTCAGTTTAATCACCAGGAATCCATGCCACACATAATTAACTGAATTCAGGCTTCAGTTATTTTAGTCTTTAACATCTACAAAACACTAAAATTACACATTTTTGTAAAATTAACATTCAGAAACGTTAAAAAGCCAAAAAAATTTAAAATAAAAGCTCTCCTATATCTTGAGATCTGTAATTTACCAAGTAGTTGTGTATGTTTAGTTGGTTGGTTGATTTTGTTTTATTTCTTTTGTTGTTAACTTCTAGATAAGCTCTAACATAATCCTCACTATCCTGAATCCTATGAAAACATGGTTTTCATGACCATGTTTTGATATCTTTTCTGATCAACACTTGATTGTATGTTTTGAAAATGTTAAAAATTGTGTTTATTTTTTAGCGTATTTTCTCACTGCTAGAAAAGACTTGGCTTGGCGCACCAATACAGTTTGCCTGGCAAAAAACATCAGGAAACTACCTTGCAGTAACAGGGTAAGAAACCGATGAATGTTTTAAGCAGTGGTTGTATGCCCATGTAACCACACCATCTACTCAGTAGAAGTTTTTTTTGTTTTTTTTTTTTTTTAGACGGAGTCTAGCTTTGTTGCCCAGGATGGAGTGCAGTGGCATGATCTCAGCTTGCTGCAACCTCCACCTCCCAGGTTCAAGTGAACCAGGCCTCAGTAAAAGTTTTTGTGTAACAGTTATATGGTAGGAAAAGGAATATATTCATCTGCATTAACATCAAAGTTCATAGAACCTTTTCCCTGGTAATAACTTTTTATACAAATTGTGAAACTATCAGGAGAAAACACTGAAATCACTTGGATGGCAGCTTTATATACATAGATTCTGAAAGAAACATTTAGGCCGGGTGCAGTGGCTCATGCCAATAATCCCAACACTTTGGGAGGCCAAGGCAGGCAGATCACTTGAGGCCAGGAGTTTGAGACCAGCCTGGCCAACATGGTGAAACGCCGTCTCTACAAAAATACAAAAATTAGCCAGGTGTGGTGGCAGGCATCTGTAATCCCAGCTACTTAGGAGGCTGAGGCAGGAGAATCGCTTGAACCTAGGAGGTGGAGGTTGCAATGAGCCAAGGTCACACCACTGCACTCCAGCCTGGGCAACAGAGGGAGACTCTGTCTCAAAAAAAAAAAAAAAAGTAAATCATATCTTTATGTTCTGATTGCTTTCAGAGCTGATTATATTGTGAAAATCTTTGATCGCCATGGTCAAAAAAGAAGTGAAATTAACTTACCTGGGTAAGTACAGAAGTAGATTTAAAAAAACCTGTCAAGCTTTGTTGCCTAAAAGATTTAAAAAGTACTGCCTTAAAATTATAATCAAATAGAATCTTTTGCTTCTTCTATTTGCAAAGGGATTTTTTTTTTAGCCATAAGTAGTTATGAAATATGTAGAGATATAGCATGAATTAGAGTTTCTATCTATAAACACCTGTGTACTCACAGAGAAGCCTTATGGCAGGATTATAAATCAGACCATGTGAAAGAATTAGAGTCCACACGAAAGAATTCTTTTAAATTATAAACAAGTCTTAGTGTTTGTATAGGCAGATAAGATAAACCTGTATGTACTTTAGTTTTCCATCTCTAATAAATTGTTGGAAAATAGTGACTTTCCACATAACTTTGTAAAGGATGAAGGCTTTATCCATTTTCAGGAAATCATTCTACATTATACTAAGCATAATTGAAGCATTTTTAATGATTCAGTGTAATCACTACCTATATTAGTTATTCTACTGATGGTCTCGGTGGTTATTAAGATGTATAAAGGCTGTGTGTAGTGGTTCATGCCTGTAATCCCAGCACTTTGGGAGGCCGAGGCAGGTGGATCATGAGGTCAGGAGATGGAGACCATCCTGGCTAACACGGTCAAACCTCGTCTCTACTAAAAATACATAAAAGTAGCTGGGCGTGGTGGCATGCGCCTGTAGTCTCAGCTACTTGGGAGGCTGAGGCAGGAGAATCGCTTGAACCCGGAAGGTGGAGGTTGCAGTGAGCCAAGATTGTGCTACTGTACTCCAGCCTAGGTGACAGAATGAGACTCCGTCTCAAAAAAAAAAAAAAAAGATGTATAGAGTCCCTCACCTAAACTGACTTATGCTGCTATGCTTTTAAAATTCATGTTTCTTTCTGTAGTTTATTGACCATTTTTGAAAATCAGGTTTTACTTCTCTTGGTCTCTAACAGCCTTTCCTACCTCCTGCCCTGCCCCGCCCACCTAATGCTATCATTTTGGCATTTTCCGTTAACTCGCTTAATTGTGGCTTCTGGTTTCTGTATTCCTGGAAACAGATCAAAAAGCTATAATTATATGTGAAATGAAAGAAGGCACTCAGTAAAAATTGTCTTGGAGTAAATTGCATGAGCTTTATTGTGTGATCTCTGTGACATCTATTTCTGTTACATAATGGTCTCATTTCTTCTGGATTGTTTTGCTGTATTCATAATAGTGGAATTTGACTGACAGAGGATCCCCAGATAAGGAAAATGCTGTTAAATACACAATCTTTAATTAGCAGATGATTTTGTCCATAATTTGAAAGCTTCCCTCTTCCATACTCCCCAAATCTCTGAATATATTTTAGAAAATGAAGATCCTAAAACATATTTCAACATTTTGAAAAATAAAATAATTGAAGTAATTCCCAACTGTCTTAAATATAAATCAAAATATGGGTTATTTAATACCCAAGAATGAAAAATAACATCAGAGAAGAAAAAGTAAATGTTTTTATTAAGGATTTAAGAAATTGTAAAGTTTTTTATAATACACATTTGGTTATTTAATACCAAGATGAAAAATATATGTAATACCAAGATGAAAAATATTTAATACCAAGATGAAAAATAACATCAGAGAAGAAAAGGTAAATATTTTTATTAAGGATTTAAGAAATTGTAAAGTTTTTTATAATACACATTTTGGAATAATAGCAAGAATCATGTTAAATAGACCATTTCCTATTTGTAACTACGTTGTTACCTTAATCAAATTACTCTCCTTATTTTCCATCAAGATATAAAATGAAAATAATGACCAGGCACAGGGGCTAACACCTGTAATCCTAGTACTTTAGGAGACTGAGGCAGAGGATCGCTTAAGCCCTAGAATTCGAGGTTATAGTGAACTATAATCATTTGAGCCCAGGAGTGCGAGATTATAGCCGAGTATAATCACACCACTGCACTCCAGCCTGGGCAGCAGAGCCAGACCTCGTCTCAAAAAAAAAAAAAAAGAAAGAAAAGAAAATAACATTTCTTATTCACCACTTTAGAATTCTATCTTTCCCTTTTTTACAATCCTATATCTACCCAATCACTCAATTTATCTAGCTATAACTTTGCTGCTTTTCTTTTTTTGAAACAGGGTCTCTCTGTGTCTCCCAAGCTGGAGTGCAGTGGCACAAACATGGCTCACTGCAGCCTTGACCTCCCGGGCTCAAGTAATCTTCCCACTTCAGCCTCCTGAGTAGCTGAGTAGCATGTGCATGCCACCACGCCCAGCTCATTTTTTTTTCTTTTTTTTTGGTAGAGATGGGACCTTGCCATGTTGCTCAGGCTGGAGTGCAGTGGCACGATCTTGGCTCACTGCAACCTCTGCCTCCCAGGTTCAAGCGATTCTCCTGCCTCAGCCTCCCAAGTAGCTGGGATTACAGACATGCACCACATGTTGGTCAGGCTGGTCCCGAACTCCTGACCTCAGGTGATCCGCCTGCCTCAGCCTCCCAAAGTGCTGGGATTACAGGCGTAAGCCACTGCGCCCAGCCACTTTGTTTCTTATCAATACCTTCTTTTCCTCTCTGTCAATCTAAAATAATCTTTCAAAAGTTGATCATACAATTATGTCTCGATTCCAGATGTGATTCATTTGTAAAGGTGCGTGGTGAGTTTGTTTTATCAAAAGGCAGAGTTCCTTATAGGATTTAAGAAAATCTGCTACCTTAAGTATGATTATATTTAATGTAGTATATGAAAATGGTATTAAAAGTAAGATTTTAAATTTTACCATCCCCTCAACCACAGCAAAAAATTGAAGTTAATATTACCCATGCAGTGAATAATGAGTTGTATTTCTCACTTTGGAGAGTTTATTATCTGTTCAAAATAGATTGAATAATTTTGTTATAGACAAAAATCACATAGTGATTTTACTTTAAAAAAATGTATAGTAATATTTTGCTCTCTTTTTTAAAAGTAACTGTGTTGCCATGGATTGGGATAAAGATGGAGATGTCCTAGCAGTGATTGCCGAGAAATCTAGCTGCATTTATCTTTGGGATGCCAACACAAATAAGACCAGCCAGTTAGACAATGGCATGAGGTAAGATAACTTTTTAATTTTTTAAAGCTTCACTTAGAAACATGAATATTTGTAGGTTTGGTGCTAATAATTCTTTACTACTTTCATTTTAAAGATTCCTCAATTAGTTATTTTCTTAGAAAAGGATTATTTTTGTTATTGTTACCCAATTAGAATGAAATTGTTATAACTGTGAAATATAAATAGCTTCTTAAAAAGTTGCTTTCAGTGGAACAGACTAAGAAGTACAGAGATGAGATAAAATATATATGGGAAAATCCAGAGATGGGCTTGACCATAGGCATGGCTGAATCTAGGAGTTATAATGGTGCAATCAAGACTTTTTCTCCATCTCTCAGCTCCTCTTTTCTCTATATTGACTTCATTCTAAATCAGATTCTCACCCACGACTACTGGTAGCTATCAGTGTGTATCATTCTTCACAGCAAGTCATGCCAGAGAAAAGGGCATGTGCCTTGACATCACCAGAGCCCATTCAGTTCCTCAAAAGGTCTCTGAGTGGAGCAGGCAGGGCCATGGATTGGTACTCCCACCAAGTGAAAGGAAGGGCGAAGGGCAGGGCAGTTCCCAAATGGAAAAAAATCTTGGGCAGACAGAATAAATGACAGATATCTGCTAAAATAGAAACCAGTTTCCAATATGGAAAAGAAAAACTTGTCAGCATTTCCAACTAAAACTTTGCCATTTTGACCTTGGACAAGTTGCTTAACCCATCTCCAAGCCTCAGTTTCTTCATCTGTATGACATGGGTATAACATGCTTCATGGCTTCATGTACCCCTCATGTGGGGAGGAAGAGATCATATACATGTTATGAGACCAGACTATAAGTTTTCAAGTTACTTACTAAGGAATAACTGAACCCAGAGAAAGCAAGGCAGTCATGTAGCGCAGGACCAGATACAACCTAGTGAGTGCAGTGCCTTTGACCCTCCAAAGTGATTGTTGAGGCAAGTAGCTGCAGAAGATACTGTCTACCAATGTAAAGTCTTCCTGAGTCTAAGAACCTTCATTTCTTGCTCTGTCCTCTTACACTTTGGGTTTATTTCACTTTTCAGAAAGATTTCGTATACTCTCTGTGCTTCCATCCAAGGGAATGTTTAATAAACTTCAAGTACTGGTTCTTGAGCCAAATTCAGCAACAGTAAGGCCATGTTCTCACGCAGAGAAAAGTGCATAATTAATCCCCTGGTGTTTCTGACTGGTCTATCTCTCCCTCCAGCTCTCTATCTTCCTACAGTGTCTGTTTCTCCACATCATCTCAGGATTGTTGTGATGTTTAAATATATGTCACGGCCAGGCATAAAATTAAGACCCAAGTAAATGGTAGATGTTATCGTAATTGTCATTAAAATAAAATTCAGGTTGCTTTACTGTTGATGTTTATATTTAATGTCTAAAGGACTTTTGTATATACAAAAGCATACCCACTATTGTTTGTTCTTTATTCAAAGGCCAATCTGTTACACTAGCCAGTTATTAAACAAAACTTTGAATATCAATTTTTCTTAAGTATTTTTATTTAAGAAGGTCCTGTTGTACATAGCCACCTTGCTTCCTCTGGGTTAAGTTATTCCTTAGTAAATAAATGCTTTTAAGCAATTTAGGTTTTATAAAATTTATCTGAAGTGAGTCTTTTGAGCACTTCAAACACCTTAAATAGTACCCAAAACCTATCCAAATGTAATTATCACAAAACTTACTGTGGTGCCACTTAACTAAAAATGTATTAATTCAATGAGCTGAATTCATTTATTTTTGCTGTATATGCATTTATACTTTTTTAGGATTATAGCAGTATTTACTCTGCTCCTGCCTAGGCCTAACAGAAGTAGTCATTTAATTATGTAACTGGGATATAGCCATTTCTTTCCAGAGAAAACCCTATACGTAACATCTGCTTCATCAACCAATTCATTCTTGGATGGATCACAGAACATGGTTGCTGCTCCCAAGGCAATTTGGACCTGAGTACTAGGTATCCTACTCAGTGTCTTTTTAAATTGACCTTCAGTTGTTGTATTAGTAAAATTCTTTTAAGCCCATGCCTTATACATAGGTTGCAATTTTTTGTAACCTGTACATTTCCCTAGGATAATATATTCTTTAAATTTTGCTTGGCCAGAGATACATGTGATTGTTATATGTTGTCCTGATCCAATGGCATTATTGGAAATTTACATATGCTTTAGTATCATATTGTAATTTGCAAGGGTTTCTACAGGCCTTATCTCCTAAGAGAAGAGGGATGGAGTCTGTTCAGTTAGCTCTTCTTTTGAGGACATTTGATTACTTGATCTTCTTAGAACACGTTACTTAACATTTTCTTTCTAGTTGGTTGTTGTGTAACTGTCAGTGCTGATAAACTATTGAATGGACTAATGTTATATTTATCTTATTATATATGATCACTGTTGCTGATCAGATCTTGTTCTTGTTATACAGTTCTTTTCTCTGATACTATTTTTAGCTCATGCAAAATTATTTTTATTCATATTTTCTTTGAAGGAGTCTCCAAGACAGGATTAACTGTGTAAGAGATTTCTTACAGGAAATGCCTATGAGGGAACATAGAGAGGTTAGGAGAAGAGATTGGAAGAGCTATCAGACCTCAGTGCATGTCTGACCCTTATAAATGAGAGAGGGAAAGAAGTAAGGTTGGGAAGAAGCATCTTAAATTGTAGCACAGTTTTTTTGTTGTTTTTTTGTTGTTGTTTGGAATGGAGTCTCCCTCTGTTGCCCAGGCTGGAGTGCAGTGGCACGATCTTGGCTCACTGCAACCTCCACCTCCCAGGTCAAAGCGATTCTCCTGCCTCAGCCTCCCAAGTAGCTGGGTGCCCACCACCATGCCCAGCTAAATTTTGTATTTTTAGTAGAGATGGGGTTTCACCATGTTGGCCAGGCTGGTCTTGAACTCCTGACCTCAGATGATCTGCCCACCTCAGCCTCCCAAAGTGCTGGGATTATAGGCGTGAGCTGCCGTGCCCAGCCCATTAAATTGTAGCATAGTTCTAATTACGAAAGTTCAGCTAGGTCTGTGGGGAGTCTTTGGGCAAAAGTTACCTGTCAAAGGAGTTCTGCCCAGGAATGGGCCCAGCAGTTATCCCTCCCTCACTCAGTCATTGTCTGGGAGCAGCCCATGAGAAAGCACAGCCCAGCTCATTGAGGTGATGGATTCCAAAGCCTAGCAGTTGGGGCTCGTGGCCAGTTACACTTTCTGCAGACAGAGGGAAATCTGAGAGGCACATTATTGCAGCTACGGCATCTACTTAAAAAAAGGAAAAAAAGATTAAAATGCATATTTATCTTTTATAAAATAGATACTTAATAGAAGAACCTAGCAGCCTGGTATGTTACTTGCTAAAATTAATTTTTTTTTCTTTTTTTTGAGACAGAGTCTCGCTCTGTCACCCAGGTTGGAGTACAGTGGCACAATCTCAGCTCACTGCAACCTCCGCCTCCCGGGTTCAAGCGATTCTTCTGCCTAAGCCTCCTGAGTAGCTGGGACTACAGGTGCATGCCACTATACCTGGCTAATTTTTGTATTTTTAGTAGAGACGGGTTTCACCATATTGGCCAGGCTGGTCTAGAACTCCTGACCTTGTGATCCATCCACCTCAGCCTCCCAAAGTGCTGGGATGACAGGCGTGAGTCACCATGCCTAGCCTAAAATTAATTTTTTAACTAAACATTTTATTGTATGCTTCTATTATTACAACTAATTTTTCCACATACTTTAAATTATTTTTTCTCTTCCAAGTAACATCATGATTTTACGACCTTTCACAAACTCAACTTGTATCAAATAAGTATGTAATTTTTAATCCTCAAATTATCCTAATTTAGCCAGAGGAAACCTCTTTAAACTTACTCTTTTGTCCTTTTATCACTGCCCTCAACATTCTTGGAAGCAGTGCTGCTTTCTGAAAACCATACCATGGTCTGTCAGCGGTGCTCAAAGTTTAGCTGCATCAGAATCCCCTGGAGGGCTTATGAAAACACAGGTAGCTGGGTGCCACTTTCAGAGTTGCTCGGTCAGTATGTCTGGGCTGGGGTTGAGAACTGGCATTTCTCACAAGTTCCCAGATGATGCTGCTGGTTCTGATTTCAAATTTCGAGAACCACTGTTCTTGACTCATTGTGATTTCTTTTCTCAATATGTGGAAAGAGGTACTCTCCAAGAAGTTCTGCTTCCCCTTAGTAGGGAACTGTATAACACTTCAACCTCATGAATCCTAGAATGCATGTCAGAACTGGTGGTGGGCAAAAGTGTTTTCTACCTGCTTTTGAGCTACTCTTAATAGTGACGGAGCTGGAAAAGATATATCATTTTTAAAGTCATGAATTCCCAGTGGTTTTTACCATTTAATATATTATGTTATTGGGTGCCACTTTTTTAAAGTATGAGGTTTCACCATCCATTAATATTTCTGTAAGCACATTTAGAGCTAAAATTATCGTTAATAGACAAATGAATAAATATCATAGGTCACCTCATGAATTTTGAGGTCCCATCATAACTGAATTGAAGTCTACATTAATTATACTTTTGTATTTTGAGTCTAACTGACCCTAAGATCAACCTGTAGCATCTCCAAAATATCTTTAGCATTTAGTCTTTGTCCTAAAGCATTAAGTTGTATTTTGTACTTTGGCTTCTAAGTAGATGCTAAAATTATCCATGGAGTACTTTTTTGAAGGACTGTTTAGAGGTTATGATCTGAATTGTTTAGTAATTTATATCTTAATGTTACAGGGATCAAATGTCTTTCCTTCTTTGGTCAAAAGTTGGAAGTTTCCTGGCTGTTGGAACTGTTAAAGGAAATTTGCTTATTTATAATCGTCAGACATCTCGAAAGATTCCTGTCCTTGGTAGGTGATAGCTGGAAACAGTGCTAAATATTTGAGATGCTCTACCTAAATGCAAATTCTGCTGCCTCAGGTTTCCCTGATCTTGCAAGGGAAATTTTGCAGTACAAACCCCCTCCCTATGTCCCCCACAAGTCTTACATTTAGCTAAACATGAAGATCCCTCTTCACTGCTTACTAAGAACTTCCCAGGGTACATAGAATAGATTGAGTTAAAGTCAGGCTGTGCCTTCTGCATCAGGACATTAACAGCATGGCTTCCATTTGTCCTTTCTCACCCAGACTGTACCTCTGGACAAGGAATAGCTCATATACATGTGAACACATTTTGATAATATGTGCTACTTTTGTTATTAATTTTAGTTAACTTAGTTGCATTATAATATGTGGTAATTTTAGTCCACATAGTAGGCAGATTAAAACATTTGCTGCTTGGGTCCGTGGTGGCTCACGCCTGTAATCCCAGCACTTTGGGAAGCCAAGGTGGGTGGATCACGAGGTCAGGAGTTCAAGACCAGCCTGGCCAAGATGGTGAAACCCCGTCTCTACTAAAAATACAAAAAATTAGCCAGGCACAGTGGCAGCCACCTGTAATCCCAGCTACTCGGGAGGCTGAGGCAGGAGAATCGCTTGAACTTGGAGGGTGGAGGTTGCAGTGAGCAGAGATCGCACCACTGCACTCCAGCCTGGGCAACAGAGTGAGACTTCATCTCAAAAAAAAACAAAAAACAAAAAACAAAAACATTCAGTGCTTGGATAGAATATATCAAGATTTCTAATCCTGACCCCTTACCTTCTCCAAATCCTAGTTAAATCTAGATGTGGACTGTGAGTTCCATTTGCCTCAGGATATGCAGCTGGAGGGTGTTTTTATGTCCCTCCTTGTTTGACCTTCTTGTTTCGGCTCTTTGATTCTCCCAACCTCTGGCCACTTGACATCTGCCCTCTGACTAGCCAAGAAGAAACATCTATTCTTGTCAATTATTGTAACATCATTATGATGAATGGTAGAACCTAGTGGGCTTAATTGCATCCAGGTGGCCAGGAAAAGTATAACTTACTGTTAATAAAGGAATTACACTCTGGAGATAGTGGCACCCACAGATACTTGAGAAAGTGCCCTTCCATTCAAGATGATCATTTCAAATTATTTTTACATATATGTATGCCTTTAATGTTAACATTAATTTTGGGTGCTATAGCTAAACATTAATGTCCTTGAACTATTTGAAAAGTTAAACTAAAATTTTTAAAGTTACAAATAACTTTAGTTTGTCTATTAACTGTTATTATCGGTGTTAAGACTAACTTGATTTCTGAGCACTGGAAGCAAAAGGGCTTTGAGGTATATAAGGAGGAGGAGGAAGAAGAAATTTTCTTCTCCCTTTCTTGGGTATAGAAAGATGTCTTTGGCATCTTCCTACTTGTCTTTGTATAGTCTTTTCCCCTTCCTAATGCCTATTTCTTTGGACCCCGAGTTCCATTTAACACCCAAGTCCCTTAATATATGATTAGCAAAATCTCTATAGCCCCAGTCTCTTCTCTGAATATTTCCTTCACTTTTGTGCTCTGGTCTCCTGATGTGAAATACTGTCTATATCCTGAAAACTCCCAAATTTATATCTTTTCCACACTGTAGACGCATACCTCCAACTGCTTACTCAACATCTTCAATGAGGTGTCTAGTATACACTTCAAATTTAGTATCTCCAAAACCTTCTTGACTCACAGCTTTTCCTTCCACCATTGTTGACATTCCATTCTTCCAAATCATTAGGCCGACGTTTAGGGCCATCCTTGACTCTTTTCTTTCTCGTACTCTCCATATCTAATTTGTCAGAAAATCTTATAGACTCAACCTCCAAATATCTCCAGAATCCAGCCTGTCTCACCATCTCTACTGCTGCCACCATGGTGTGGTCTCAAACATTTTCTACCTTAATTTCTGCAGTCTCCTCTTTACTGGCCTCTCCACTTCGACTATTGCCCCACTCTAGAATCTTCTCAACCCGGAGGCCAGAATGAGCCCTCTGCTCAGAACCCTTCAGTGGTTTCCCTCTCACCCAGAATCAGAGCAAAAGGCCTTAAAATGGCCAGAACAAATTTTCCATAATCTGGCCTTTGCAACCTCTCTGAGCTCATCTCATGTTCTTCCCTCCTCATTTGTCTGCTCCAACCACACTGTCCTTGCTGAGCCTCTAACACACCAGGCAAACTCCTGCCTCAGGGTCTACTCACTTAAACCATTCATTTAATACCTGCTTTCTGCATAGGTACTGTATTAGATTCTATGAGGGTACGAAGAATAAAATGAATGTGGTCTCTGCTCTCAGTAACAGCTAAAATAGCTGACACTTTCATAGCATATGTACCTTGCACTTTGGTCAGCGCTTTAATTCAATTGATCCTCAACCCTATGAGAGGTCCTACAATTATTCCCAATTTATGGATGAAGTGAGTAAGGAATAGAAAGGTTGGCTGGGCATGGTGGCTCATCCCTGTAATTCCAGCATTTTGGAAGGCCGAGGCAGGCGGGTCACTTGAGATCAGGAGTTCGAAACCAGCCTGGCCAACATGGTGAAACCCCGTCTCTACAAAAAATACAAAAAAATTAACCAGGTGTGGTAGTGGGCTCCTGTAATCCCAGCTACTTGGGAGGCTGAGGCAGGAGAATTGCTTGAACCCAGGAGGCAGAAGCTGCAGTGAGCTAAGAAGGTTACACCACTGCACTCCAGCCTGGGAAACAGAGCAAGACTCCAACTCAAAAAAAAAAAAAAAAAGAAAAGAAAGGTTAAGTAACTTACACAAGGTTTTTTCAGTAGGTAGTGGAGCTAAGATTCAAAGCTAGGCAGTCTGGCTCCAGAATCTATACACTTAACTATTCTTCTCATTAGTAGAATTACCCTTGGGACTCTTGAGGATTTATCTATCCCAAGACCTTCAGAAATGCCCATAATGTCAAGCGTCTGATTTCCCTGAAAAAAAAAAATATAGTTTTTGCACTGACTGGAAAGCTCAATGAAAAAGCTTCCCAATAGTTAGTGGCTATCTGATATTACTCGTTAGCATAGTTATACAGTTCTTAACACAAGTCTTACTGGGGTGCATTCAAACAGGTGCATCAGTATTATCATAAATTATTCTATATCTTTTAGTTGTTACTGTTTTTGTTTTTCTGAGAGATAAGGTCTTGATCTGTCACCCAGGCCAGAGTGCAGTGGTGGGATTACGGCTCACTGCAGCCTCAGTCTCCTAGGCTCAAGCAATCCTCCCACCTCAGCTTCCCGAGTAGCTGGGACTACAGGCGTGTGCCACCAGACTTGGCTAATTTTTTTTCTTTAATTTTTGTAGAGATGAATTCTCACTATGTTGCCTAGGCTGGTCTTGAACTCCTGGGCTCATGTAATCCTCCCACCTCAGCTTCCCCAAGTGCTGGGATTATAGGCATGAGCCACTGTGCCTGGCCTCTTTTAGTTATATATGAACAGTTAAACTGCAAATGTTAAATCTGCTTATGTCAAAGGTATACCACACCATGAAGCTGAATATAAGTAAAGTTAACTTCAGTGCTCTGGAATTTACTTCTCTTAAGACATTAGCGGCCGGGCACAGTGGCTAACGCCTGTAATCCCAGCACTTTGGGAGGCCGAGGTGGGCGGATCACAACGTCAGGAGATTGAGACCATCCTGGCTAACATAGTGAAACCCCGTCTCTACTAAAAATGCAAAAAAAAAATTAGCTGGGCGTGGTGGTGGGCGCCTGTAGTCCCCGCTACTGGGGAGGCTGAGGCAGGAGAATGGCATGAACCCGGGAGGCGGAGCTTGCAGTGAGCCAAGATCACACCACTGCACTCCAGCCTGGGCGACAGAGCAAGACTCCGTCTCAAAAAAAAAAAAAAGATATTAACTTTGGAGCCAGGCATGGTGGCTCACGCCTGTAATCCCAGCACGGTGAGAGGCCAAGACGAGTGCATCGCTTGAGCTTAGGAGTTGGAGACCAACTTGGGCAACAAAGTGAAACCACATCTCTACAAAAAATACAAAAATGGCCAGGTGCGGTGGCTCACGCCTGTAATCCCAGCACTTTGGGAGGCCAAGGCAGGCGGATCACCTGAGGTCAGGAGTTCAAGACCAGCCTGGCCAACATGGTGAAACCCTGTCTCTACTAAAAATATAAAAATTAGTTGGGTGTGGTGGCACGCCTGTAGTCCCAGCTACTTGGGAGGCTGAGGCAGAAGAATTGCTTGAACCTGGGAGGCAAAGGTTGCAATGAGCCAAGATCACACCGCTGTACTCCAGCCTGGGCAAGAGTGAGACTCTGTCTCAAAAAAAAAAAAAAAAAAAGAATTAGCTGGGTGTGGTGGCGTGTGCCTATAGTCCCAGCTACCTGGGACCTGAGTTGGGAGGATGGCTTGAGCCTGGGAAGCAGAGGTTGCAGTGAGCTGAGATCACACCACTGCACTCTAGCCTGGATGACAGAGCCAGAACCTGTCTCAAAAAAGAAAAAAAGACATTATCTTTGCAGGTTTGGTTATATGATAAACGAAGAAATCTTGTCAAGGAGCAGAATATCGTTTTACATTAGGGCCCCTGTGCTTATATCCAGATAAAAATTTGGAAAACAGTAATGCCTTTATATGCCATTATTTTGATACCTTGGTAATAAACTGTTTTAAATAAGATTGCTTAGACATTAACTGCTTTGATGAAATCCTAAATTCTTGTCTGTTTAATCTCTTGGTATATTCAGATTGGCATCACAGATTTTTTTTCTTTGAGAAATCCACGTCTGTATAAAAATCATCTCTTTTTCAGGAAAACATACTAAGAGAATCACTTGTGGATGTTGGAATGCAGAAAATCTGCTTGCTTTAGGTGGTGAAGATAAAATGATTACAGTTAGTAATCAGGAAGGTGACACAATAAGACAGGTAATACAGTAACGTCTCTTTGGTCTGATATATTCAAGCTTTCCCCCCGAATAAATAGTTTGTCTATCAAACTAATTTATACAATTTTTAAAAATCTATATGTGAGGTGTGTGTGTGTGTGTGTGTGTGTGTGTGTGTATACACGATAACTTCAAAAACCTTTCTATTTATGTGTCAGAACATTTTTCTTTGATATGAATATGTTATCCAAATATCCTCTTTGTATATTTCCCTTTGGTATTAACATGGATGATCAGCTCTGTGGTTCTAGTCAGACAGTGTATTTATGAAATAACTCTTATTTTATATATGGATATTTATAATACAAATGTTAATAACTGGTAGATCTTGAACTCAGAGTCAAATCTGCCTGATTCTAAAGCCCATACCTTTAACTGATAAATTGCTTCTAAACTAATCCCAATGGAATTTAATTTTAAGATTAAATTTTTCTACTATTCACATTTCTCAAGATTGATTAGCTCTTTCAGAGGCTCCCTCCTTATGGGAATTTGTATCGCCAGTAGCTACATAATGTGACCAATGGGAAAATTTCACTTTGGACTACTGCTTATGATTTAGTATTGCTACAGCAATATTAACTAACACGTTCTTTGAATACCTGCTAGGCACATGGCACTGTGCTATATACTATAGAAAGAATATGAAATATGGCTCTGTATTAGCCAATCTATTGCTGCATAACAAATTAACCGTTAATCAAAATGTAGAAGCTTAAAACAACAGTTACTATTTCATGGTTTTGTGGATGAGGAATTTAGATGCAGCTTATCTGGGTGTCTCTGCCTTAAAGTCTCTACAAGGCTGCAATCGTGTTGTCAGACAGGGCTGCAGTTTCATGTGAAGGCTCAATAGGGAGAAAATCTGCCTCCAAGCTCACTCACATGGGTGTTGACAGGGTTCAGTTCCTTACAGATTGTTAGATTCAGGGCTTCAGTTTCTCTCTAGCTATTCACTGGAAGCCTTCCTCACTTCCTTGCCACACGGATCTCTCCATAGAGTGCCTCACAGCACAGCCCTGGCGATGGAATGAAAGCAGCCATTCAAGACTGAAGCTGCATCTCTTTATAACCTAATCACAGAATCACTTTTGCCATATTTTGTTCTTTAGAAGTGAACTACAAGGTATAGCCCACAAAAAGTAGGGCAGGGATGGGAACCACACAGGCATAAAACCAGAAAGTGGGGATCATTGTGGGCCATCTTAGAGGCTGCTGATCATAGGGCCCCACTCTTAAGAAGACATTACTAATATTATAAAACACACATGGCCTTATTGATTAATTGTCACATTTTGTGCTACAGCTTACCTGTCCTACAACATTTGGGAGATAGAGGAGATCAGTGAAAGTTTGATTGTGAGTCTTTCAAAGATAGAAGGCTATCTGAATCAGTCAGGGTATAGACTAAACTGTTGGGACAGAGAGACCTAAAACTTCAGGGGCTGGAAGAATATGATAGTATGGGTCGGGGCGGGGGGTTTCCTCTCTCTCTTTTTCTCATGCAACAGAGAGACAAAGTCACCGACGTACTCCTGCTTCACTAAATTGTACAGAGTCTCAGGTTCCTTCCATCTTATTGCTCTGCCATTTTCTGGAGTATTGTACCCTCATCTGCATGACTGAAGCTAGAGTACCAGGATTACATCTGCATTTCAGCTCCAGGGAAAGGACAAAGAGAAGAAATAGAGTGTAAGAAATTTGTAAAGGACTTGATCTGGAAGATGCATTTATTATTTCCCTTCATATCATATGACTAGAACCTAGTCATGTGGCCAAATCTACCTGCTCCCAGGAAAGCTGCAATTTTAGTCCAGCTAGATGACTATGTACCTTGCTAAAACTTATTTTAGTAGATAGTGCAAAACATTTACTCATTCAGTACAAGCAGAACAGCAAGGAAGAACTACAGCTTGTTCATGGGTTGTTCAAGCCTGGACTAACTGAAGATATAGGTTTTGATTGGGAATTTTTAGAAAATAGGGCTGAAGAAAAAGTCGATTCCTGTATCTGTTTTAATCATTCTATTTTCAATGCCCTTTAGAAATAGAATGGTAGATATGGTATAAATGCTACAACTCCCCTCTCTTGTGTCCATATCAGACATTACCAATAGATAGTGGATTTTTTTCCCTCCACTGAATCAAAATATGGCCTTAGAATATTTTTTCTGTATAGCATTCCAGGAAGTCACTACAATTCAACCATTATTTACATACAAGATAACTGTTTTTCATTTCTAATCCTTAAGAAGTCTGCTTCCAAAATTAGACATACTACTTAAGCTGTCATGTAGTAAGCAAAATATACATTATAAGTGTTGCTTTGTTTGGTGTTTTTTCTTAATAGTTTTAACTTTGGCGTTCTGAAGATCACTATGGTATCACTTGTATGAATTTATTTTTATTTATCCTGCTCAGGATTTGTCTTGCTTCCTGAATCTGAAGATTGCTATCCTTTGTCAATTCAGGAAAATAAAATTCATAGTCATTATCTCTTTGAATATTACTTCTTGCCCTTTCTATTCTGTTTTTTGGGAGCGTCTGTTAGATAGCTGTTGGACCTTCTTATGTCTCTTAATCTCTCCTTTTCATAGTTTTATCTTTTTATCACTCTGCAACCTTTTGGATGATTTCCTCATATTAGTTCACATATTCTTTCTTCAAATTTGTCTAATCATCTGTCTATACCATTGAGTTTTTTTATTTTAATGACTCCTCGTTCTTAGAAAGTACTTTGTAGTTCTTTTAAAAATCCACTTGAAATACATGAATAGACAGTTCACACAAAAATATATAAAAAATGGCTGTCATACATATGAAAAAAATTTCAAAGTTACTCATAATTAAATAACTACAAATTAAAGCCACACTGAAATACCATTTTTCACCTATCAGGGTGGCAAAATTATATAAAATATGACAACATATTCTGTTGGTGAAACTGTAGATAAAATTAGTATGTCCCTTCGGGAGGAAAATTTGGAAATAGCTAACAAAACTACATCTGTACGTACTTTTTGACCTAACAATACCATTTCTAGGTTTCTACCCTTCAGATACACGTCCTGTAATACAAAAGTACATATGCACTTAAAAAAAAACTGCCTGAACTTAAAAAATTCTTTTCTCATATTTAAGAGTTCTTTCACAGCTTTAGTCATTTTAAAAATATTTATTTTATAATTTCTCTCTCTGATAATTCTATTATTTTTATATCTGCTAACTCCTTCTCTTCATGCATTGTTTCTTTACAAGCTTTATAATTTTGAATTATGAGCTCATCTTTAGCAAGGTTTATGTGTGGAAATTTTTTAAAACCTTGGTAGAGGTTCTGGGTTAGTTTTTTCCAAAACTGCAGGGATAGTATGAGCCTGGATACTTCCATATTTTATGTTAATTTCTCATCTTGGGAGCTCCCAAATGACCCAGCATACACATTTGAACCTCAGACTATAATGAGAATAGGAAGGGAGGTCTTTAATGAAATCCTTTTTCCGTTTTCTTTTTCTTTCTTTTTTTTTTTTTTTTTTTTTTTTTTGAGACAGGGTCTTGCGCTGAAGTGCAGTGGCAGGATCATAGCTCACTGCAGCCTCAAACTCCTGGGCTCAAGCGATCCTCCCACTTCAGCCTCCCAAAGCACTGAGATTACAGATATGAGCCACTGTGCCCATCCTTTAATTAAATTATTGAAATGAACTTTGTTTTGTCTGACTCAACACTCAGGCCAAAACAAATGGGTTTCCTTATTGTCTCCCATAACTAGCTGCTCTGGATAGCTGCAGCATCAGTTTCTGCACACACTCTGGTTTTAGTGTGATCTTTGCTGATGGTCCCTGTAAATTTCCCTTTTCTTCTTTCAAGCTTATTTATCTATTTAATAAGATATATTTTCTGTTTCATCTAGAATTTCTAGATATTTGTGACAGCAGGATTTTCAGGTTCTTAGTCCAACATTAGTCAGGAATGAAAACAAGTTATCCGTTCTATTAATATTCAGAATGAATTTAAATATTGGGTTTGTTTATAGTGATGATGTTTTTACTCCTTTAGACACAAGTGAGATCAGAGCCTAGCAACATGCAGTTTTCCTTGATGAAGATGGATGACCGAACCTCTGCTGCTGAAAGCATGGTAAGAATTCTAATCAAATCCATGTGCAAATCATTTGGGTAATTTTGTGGAATGTATAATTTGCTTTTCTTGGATGACTAAAATAGTGATAAATAAATTAGGTCCATTGACTGTATTTTAAGCTAAGGTAGAGCTAGGTCTTTTAGTCCCTAAAAGTTGTTGTAATTGCTACTGACTACCTGGCATTACAGCAAATGAGGACAGCTTTCTGTTACAATTGGTATTGCTCTTTTCATTCTTGTGATAGCAAAAACATTAGGGGTACCTTGCAGAACAGAAGTATTAATTCATATATTATTTTAAAAATTTTTACTCTGCGAGATGTGGTTAGCAGACCTCTTGAAGTTGTAGGTTTGTTTTTTTGTTTTGTTTTGTTTTGAGACAGACAGAGTTTTGCTCTTTTTATCCAGGCTGGAGTGCAGTGGCGCGATCGCAGCTCACCACAACCTCCACCTCCTAGGTTCAAGCGATTCTCCTGCCTCAGCCTCCCAAGTAGCTGTGATTACAGGCATGCGCCATCACACCCAGCTAATTTTGTATTTTTAGTAGAGATGGGGTTTCTCCATGTTGGTCAGGCTGGTCTCAAACTCCCGACCTCAGGTGATCCGCCTACCTCGGCCTCCCAAAGTGCTGGGATTACAGGCGTGAGCCACCGCACCCGGCCAAAGTTGTAGCTTTTGGTTAATACTTAGATGCATTTTCCCTGCCACGTCTTAACATTCTGAAATCAGGATGATTTTCACAATCAATATGAATATATTTAATAAAGTAGTAGTTCTTTATTTCCTAAAAACCTATTAAATTGATAGTGACTTACAATTGAGAGCATCTTACAATCAAGGAAATATATAATAATGAGCCCAAATAAGTAATGTACTCCTTTTTCTCCCAAACATAATTACATCCTCCACTGGGAATCACACTTAAGCATTTACTTGCATGAGTAGCAAAGAGACACTAGTTTAGCCAACACTGACCTGCAGGTGATGGAACCAGTGATGATATAAAAGCCAAGCTGGATTATCCACAGGAGTGTGGACCTATAATCCCAAATGGCTCAAGAGCAGAACAGCCTCTTAGAGTGGAAGAGCCTTTATAATCTAAATATGAATTCATTTGCAGTGGAACTGTCAGACTTACAATCCTGTATTGTGCAGTACTCTAATGAAAGGTATAGAAAATTTAAATGGACACTCCACAAAGGAATTGTAGTATATTTCAAAGGGTATATTGAAGATGTGTAAAACCAAGGACCTTACCAGTTTATATATTAGTAAATACATTTTTTTAGTCACATTATTGTACTAGTTACAGCATTTAGCACATCTAAATTGGGCTTATTATTTTCACAAATTAGGTTCAGCTGTTGGATTTGCTTATGGTCTTTTCATGAAGTACTAAGTAACTCATTTCACAGTCTCCTAATCTTTTCTGGCAGATAAGTGTGGTGCTTGGCAAGAAAACTTTGTTTCTTTTTAATCTGAATGAACCAGATAACCCAGCTGATCTTGAATTTCAGCAGGACTTTGGCAACATTGTCTGCTATAATTGGTATGTCTGCTATAACTGGTATGTACAAAAAGCTCATTACAGAAGGACATCTGTAGGTTTTTCCTTACTAATTGTATTCAACTTTTGTTTGTAACATTCAATTCTATACATAACATTTTCTGATTCATGGTCTGTGATTTAGTATGCAGAACTACCTAGTATATTATCTGACACAAAGTAGGCCCTTGATAAGTTATATTCTATAATTCCTTTTTTTTTTTTTATTATACTTTAGGTTTTAGGGTACATGTGCACAATGTGCAGGTTTGTTACATATGTATCCAAGTGCCATGTTGATTTCCTGCACCCATTAGCTCGTCATTTAGCATTAGGTATATCTCCTAATGCTGTCCCCGCCCCCCCCACCCCCCACCCCACAACAGTACCCGGAATGTGATGTTCCCCTTCCTGTGTCCATGAGTTCTCATTGTTCAATTCCCACCTATGAATGAGAACATGCGGTGTTTGGTTTTTTGTCCTTGCGATAGTTTACTGAGAATGATGTTTTCCAGTTTCATCCATGTCCCTACAAAGGACACGAACTCATCATTTTTTATGGCTGCATAGTATTCCATGGTGTATATGTGCCACATTTTCTTAATCCAGTCTATTGTTGTTGGACATTTGGGTTGGTTCCAAGTCTTTGCTATTGTGAATAGTGCCGCAATAAACATACGTGTGCATGTGTCTTTATAGCAGCATGATTTATAGTCCTTTGGGTATATACCCAGTAATGGGATGGCTGGGTCAAATGGTATTTCTAGTTCTAGATCCCTGAGGAATCGCCACACTGACTTCCACAATGGTTGAACTAGTTTACAGTCCCACCAACAGTGTAAAAGTGTTCCTATTTTTTTTTTTTTATTATACTTTAGGTTTTAGGGTACATGTGCACAATGTGCAGGTTTGTTACATATGTATCCATGTGCCATGTTTCTATAATTCCTTAATTTTAAGGTACTTGCTAATTTACCATGTTGCCACTGATAGCTAATCTCCTTGTTTACCATATTGTTGCCTTCGTTGCTATAGGTATGGTGATGGCCGCATCATGATTGGTTTTTCATGTGGACATTTTGTGGTCATTTCAACTCATACTGGAGAGCTTGGTCAAGAGATATTTCAGGCTCGTAACCATAAAGATAATCTAACCAGCATTGCAGTATCACAGACTCTTAACAAAGTTGCTACATGTGGAGATAACTGGTAAGTTATTTTCACATATTTTTAGGAAAGTTTATATAGTAAAAAAGTGAATCAGCCAAACTTTGTTAGCTAATATGAATCTGGCAATCACATTTACAATTTAAAACGTCTAAGACTACTTTACTCTTGATTTTAATATTCAGGGCAAAAATATAAAACAAAGTATAGTTGAAAATCAATCTTAAATAGGTAGTTCTGGGTAACATGGAGTAAGCACACTCCACCCCATGTCTTCCACTGACTACAGCTGTAAAACGTGAACAGAATACATGGAGCAGATATTTAAGGACTCTGAAAAGTAAATAGTAGCAGGCAGATCGGAAAAGAAGACGGAATTTGAAGTGCCAACTAACCAGCATTGAGTCTCCCATTTGTCCTCTGCTGTCTCACAGCCAGGACTCAAGGAAGTCGGAAACCTAGAAGTAGGCACCAAAGCACAGAGAGAGCTTTAAGGAAGCTTTCTGGTTCTGGCTTAAGTTGCAAGAAAGAGAACTTACAATGCTCAAAGGCAGTTGGGGAAATCCCCTGGTTTTCTTTTTCTTTTTTTGTTCTTTGTTCTCTAATGCTCCAGCCACCAAGCAGTCTCCCCATGGCAGTGGCAACAAGAACAGTGGCACCAAGGACCCACAGGCACCTAAAACTCTGATGGAGGATAATCTTCTCTCCAATTAGAGGCTGTGGCTTCCAGAAGACAGGGCAAACCACTATTGCCTATTTTTCTCTCTATCCTCCCTTGGTCATAAGTGCTCATACAGTGTGGGAATTATGTGGTAGAACAGAGTAACTAGAGATCAAGCATTAATAGACGACCAAAATTAGGAGCCCTAGGGACTAGAAAGTACTAGATTGATCACAGAGAGGAAGGAACTCAGGAAAGCAACCCTGTAAAGATATTTATGAACTCCTGGGTTCATCCTTAAGCTCATATGTATAGACTTATCCTAAACATATACCAAAGACCCTGTGAACTGAACTGAGACATAGATCATAGCCAAGGTCTTATACTAGCCACTGAGTGGGCCACAGAGGGACATAATCTGAATACCACTGCAAAGGCGTTGAAAACAGAACTGACATTGAAACCATAAGCCACAGAAGCCTCCTTGAAACTTGTGGCCTGAACCCAGCCAGGTTGATGTCCTACTGAAACAAAAATATTAACCTTCTCCATGGGATTTAGATTAGACACAATCTCATAATTTCACAATGTCCAGAATATAACCCCAAATTACTTGACATATGAAGAATTAGGAAAATTTTAACTCGCTTGGGAAATAACAATGAAAAAACACCAATGCCAAGATGATGCAGATAGCAAATGTAGAAATGCTCCAAGAGGTAAGGCCTAATACTCTTGAAACAAATGGAAAGCTAGAAAGTCTCAGAAAAGAAATAGAACCAATAAAGAAGAACCAAATGGAAATTTTGGACCTATAAAATGCAATAAATTTGATGGATTTAATAGCAAATGGAGATAATAAAGTCAGTAAACTTGAAGAGAGATGATTAGAAAATATCCAATCTGAACATGGAAGAAAAAAATGAAACAAAATTATTTGTCCCAAAGACCTATTAGACAGTAACAAAAGGTCTAGTATTTGTGTCTTCGGAGTCCCAAAAATAATGGCTGGAAACTTTATGGCAAACGACATAAACCTGCATATTGTAGAAGCTCAGCAAGTCCCCAAAAGGATAAACCAGAAGAAATCTAGGGCTATTCACATCATAATCAAACATTGAAAAATAAAGATAAAGAAAAAATCTTGAAAGCAGCCAGAGAGCAACATTTTGAATGACAGTGGATTTTCTCACCATAAAGTATTGAGGCTAGAAGGAAATGCCACAATATTCTTAAAGTGCTAAAATAAAAGCATTGTCAACTGAAATTCTTTATCCAGTGACAATGTATGTCAGTAAATGAAAGCGAAATAAAGGCATTTTTAGATGAAGGAAAATGAAGAGACCATCTTGCTCTCTAAAAGAACTGCTGAAGGAAGTTCTTCAGATAGAAGAGAACTGAGAACAGAAGGAAATTTGGAACATTAAGAATGAAGGAAGAGCAACAGGAATGGTAAATATCCGGGTAAATATAATAGACTTTTTTTAAATTTTGAGATCTTTAACATACATGTGATGGTTTAAAACAAAAATTATAACATTGCTCAGTAGGGTGTTTAATGCATGAAAATGCAATATATAAGACAACTATACTATAAAGGGGAGAGAGGGTAAAAGCTTTTGTATGTGATAAGACTTCTACATTCCACTTGAAATGGCAAAATATTGATTCTAAGTAGACTATGAAAATTTAAATACGTATATTATAATCTAGAGCAACCTCTAAGAAAACTATTCAAAGAAATATACAAAAGCACAATAGATAAATTAAAATGGAATACTAAAAAATGTTCAAATCTAAACAAAGGAAAGAAACAGGAATAAAAACAAATAAAAGACAGAGGGAACAAATAGAAAGCAAATAATAAAGCAGTAGACTTCAATTCAAACATGTCAACACATTAAATGTAAGTGAAAAACTTATTAGACATAGACTGTTAGGGTGGATTTTTTTTTTTTTTTTTGAGACAGAGTCTCACTCTGTTGCCCAGGCTGGAGTGCAGTGGCATGATCTCGGCTCACTGCAACCTCCATCTCCCAAGTTCAAGTGATTCTCCTACCTCAGCCTCCCAGGTAGCTGGGATTACAGGTGTGCACCACCATGCCTGGCTAACTTTTGTATTTTTAGTAGAGACGAGGTTGTACCATGTTGGCCAGGCTGGTTTTGAACTGACCTCAAGTGATCCACCTGCCTCGGCCTCCCAAAATGGTGGGATTACAGGTGTGAGCCACCACACCCGGCCTAGAATGTATTTTTAATGACCCTATTAAAAGGGTCATTGTAAGAAATTCACTTCAAATATAATGATATAACCATGTAAAAGGATGGAAAAAGACCATACAAATGCTAACCAGAAGATAGCTAATCTAGCCATCATTTACATTGATATGTTTGAACTTAGCATGGCATTTAACCTTGTATTAGGTATTATAAGTGATCTAAAGATGACTCAAAGTATATGGGAGGATGTGCATAGATTATATGCAAATACAACATCATTTATATAATGGACTTGAGCATCTGTGGATTTTGGTATCCACAGAGGGATCCTGGAACCCAGTCCTTTTGGGATACTGAGGGACAACTGTAATGTATAGAACCAACTAGGCAGAAGGTCAACAAGGATATAAAAGACTAGGTCAGCACTATAAACCAACTAAACCTAATAGAACACTGCACCCAGCAGCAACAAAATTCACATTTTTTTCAAATGCCTATGGAACATTCACCACAATAGACTACCCTGGCTCATGAAACAGACCTCAGCAAATTTATATTGAATCATATAAAATATGTCCTCTGACCATAATGGAATCAAACTAGAAGTCAGTAACAGCAGGAAAACCTCCAAACACTTGGAAATTAAACAACATATTTCTAAATAATCCATGGGTCCTAGAGCCCCAAAGCAATTAAAAAATACATAGAACTGAATGAAAATGAAAATATATCAAAATACGTGGGAGGCAACTAAAGCAGCACAGAAGAAAATTTATAGCACTAAATGTTTACATTAGGGGGAAAAAGGGCCTCAAATCAGTAATCTAAGTTTCTACCTCAAGACACTGAAAAAAGGAGCAAGATAAACATAAAGCAAAAGGAAGAATATAATAAAAAGAAAATTGTGGGAGGGTGGAGCCAAGATGGCCAAATAGGAACAGCTCCGGTCTCCAGCTCCCAGCCCCAGCGACACAGAAGACGGATGATTTCTGCATTTCTGCTTGAGGTACCGGTTTCATCTCACTAGGGAGTGCCTAACAGTGGGTGCAGGACAGTCGGTGAAGCGCACTGTGCACGAGCCGAAGCAGGGCGAGGCATTACCTCACTCGGGAAGCGCAAGGGGTCAGGGAGCTCCCTTTCCTAGTCAAAGAAAGGGGAAACAGACGGCACCTGGAATATCGGGTCAGTCCCACCCCAATACTGTGCTTTTCCAACGGGCCTGGAAAACGGCACACTAGGAGATTGTGTCCCGCACCTGGCTCGGAGGGTCCTGTGCCCACGGAGTCTCGCTGATTGCTAGCACAGCAGTCTGAGATCAAGCTGCAAGGCGGCAGCGAGGCTGGGGGAGGGGCGCCCGCCATTGCCCAGGCTTGCTTAGGTAAACAAAGCAGCCAGGAAGCTTGAACTGGGTGGAGCCCACCACAGCTCAAGGAGGCCTGCCTGCCTCTATAGGCTCCACCTGTGGGGGCAGGGCACAGACAAACAAAAACTCAGCAAGAACCTCCACAGACTTAAAGGTCCCTGTCTGACTGACAGCTTTGAAGAGAGTAGTGGTTCTCCCAGCACGCAGCTGGAGATCTGAGAACGGACAGACTGCCTCCTAAAGTGGGTCCCTCACCCCTGAGCAGCCTAACTGGGAGGCACCCCCCAGTAGGGACAGACTGACACCTCATTCAACCGGGTACTCCTCTGAGACAAAACTTTCAGATGAACTATCAGACAGCTGAATTTGTGGTCTCATGAAAATCCGCTGTTCTGCAGCCACCGCTGCTGACACCCAGCCAAACAGGGTCTGGAGTGGACCTCTAGTAAACTCCAACAGACCTGCAGCTGAGGGTCCTGTCTGGTAGAAGGAAAACTAACAAACAGAAAGGACATCCACACCAAAAACCCATCTGTACATCACCATCATCAAAGACAAAAAGTAGATAAAACCACAAAGATGGGGAAAAAACAGAACAAAAAAACTGGAAACTCTAAAAAACAGAGCACCTCTCCTCCTCCAAAGGAATGCAGTTCCTCACCAGCAACGGAACAAAGCTGGATGGAGGATGACTTTGATGAGTTGAGAGAAGAAGGCTTCAGACGATCAAACTACTCTGAGCTACGAGAGGAAATTCAAAACAATAGCAAAGAAGTTAAAAACTTTGAAAAAATATTAGAAGAATGGATAACTAGAATAACCAATGGAGAGAAGGGCTTAAAGGAGCTGATGGAGCTGAAAGCCAAGTTTCGAGAACTACGCGAAGATTGCAGAAGCCTCAGTAGCAGATGCGATCAACTGGAAGAAAGGGTATCGCTGATGGAAGATGAAATGAATGAAATGAAGAGAGAAGGGAAGTTTAGAGAAAAAAGAATAAAAAGAAATGAACAAAGCCTCCGAGAAATTTGGGACTATGTGAAAAGACCAAACCTACGTCTGATTGGTGTACCTGAAAATGATGGGGAGAATGGAACCAAGTTGGAAAACACTCTGCAAGATATTATCCAGGAGAACTTCCCCAATCTAGCAAGGCAGGCCAGCATTCAGATTCAGGAAATACAGAGAACCCCACAAAGATACTCCTCGAGAAGGGCAACTCCAAGACACCTAATTGTCAGATTCACCAAAGTTGAAATGAAGGAAAAAATGTTAAGGGCAGCCAGAGAGAAAGGTCGGGTTACCCACAAAGGGAAGCCCATCAGACTAACAGCTGATCTCTCAGCAGAAACTCTACAAGCCAGAAGAGAGTGGGGGCCAATATTCAACATTCTTAAAGAAAAGAATTTTCAACCCAGAATTTGCTATCCCGCCAAACTAAGCTTCATAAGTGAAGGAGAAATAAAATACTTCACAGACAAGCAAACGCTGAGTGATTTTGTCACCACCAGGCCTGCCCTAAAAGAGCTCCTGAAGGAAGCACTAAACATGGAAAGGAACAACCGGTACCAGCCACTGCAAAAACATGCCAAATTGTAAAGACCATCGAGGCTAGGAAGAAACAATAGCAACTAACGAGCAAAATAACCAACTAACATCATAATCACAGGATCAGATTCACACATAACAATATTAACGTTAAATGTAAATGGGCTAAATGCTCCAATCAAAAGACACAGACTGGCAAACTGGATAAGGAGTCAGGACCCATCAGTGTGCTGTATTCAGGAAACCCATCTCACGTGCAGAGACACACATAGACTCAAAATAAAGGGATGGAGGAAGATCTATCAAGCAACTGGAAAACAAAAAAAGGCAGGGGTTGCAATCCTAGTCTCTGATAAAATAGACTTTAAACCAACAAAGATCAAAAGAGACAAAGAAGGCCATTACATAATGGTAAAGGGATCAATTCAACAAGTAGAGCTAACTATCCTAAATATATATGCACCCAACACAGGAGCACCCAGATTCATAAAGCAAGTCCTCAGTGACCTACAAAGGGACTTAAACTCCCACACAATAATAATGGGAGATTTTAACACCCCACTGTCAGCATTAGACAGATCAACGAGACAGAAAGTTAACAAGGATATCCAGGAATTGAACTCAGCTCTACATAAAGTGGACCTAATAGACATCTACAGAACTCTCCACCCCAAGTCAACAGAATATACATTTTTTTCAGCACCACACCACACCTATTCCAAAATTGACCACATAGTTGGAAGTAAAGCTCTCCTCAGCAAATGTAAAAGAACAGAAATTATAACAAACTGTCTCTCAGACCACAGTGCAATCAAACTAGAACTCAGGATTAAGAAATTCACTCAAAACCGCTCAACTACATGGAAACTGAACAACCTGCTCCTGAATGACTATTGGGTACATAATGAAATGAAGGCAGAAATAAAGATGTTCTTTGAAACCAACGAGAACAAAGATACAACATACCAGAATCTCTGGGACACATTCAAAGCAGTGTGTAGAGGGAAATTTATAGCACTAAATGCCCACAAGAGAAAGCAGGAAAGATCCAAAATTGACACCCTAACATCACAATTAAAAGAACTAGAAAAGCAAGAGCAAACACATTCAAAAGCTAGCAGAAGGCTAGAAATAACTAAAATCAGAGCAGAACTGAAGGAAATAGAGACACAAAAAACCCTTCAAAAAATTAATGAATCCAGGAGCTGGTTTTTTGAAAAGATCAACAAAATTGATGGACCGCTAGCAAGACTAATAAAGAAGAAAAGAGAGAAGAATCAAATAGATGCAATAAAAAACGAAAAAGGGGATATCACCACCGATCCCACAGAAATACAATCTACCATCAGAGAATACTACAAACACCTCTATGCAAATAAACTAGAAAATCTAGAAGAAATGGATAAATTCCTCGACAAATACACCCTCCCAAGACTAAACCAGGAAGAAGTTGAATCTCTGAATAGACCAATAACAGGTTCTGAAATTGTGGCAATAATCAATAGCTTACCAACCAAAAAGAGTCCAGGACCTGACGGATTCACAGCTGAATTCTACCAGAGGTACAAGGAGGAACTGGTACCATTCCTTCTGAAACTATTCCAATCGATAGAAAAAGAGGGAATCCTCCCTAACACATTTTATGAAGCCAGCATCATCCTGATACCAAAACCTGGCAGAGACATAACCAAAAAAGAGAATTTCAGACCAATATCCTTGATGAACATTGATGCAAAAATCCTCAATAAAATACTGGCAAACCGAATCCAGCAGCACATCAAAAAGCTTATCCACCATGATCAAGTGGGCTTCATCCCTGGGATGCAAGGCTGGTTCAACATACGCAAATCAATAAATGTAATCCAGCATATAAACAGAACCAAAGACAAAAACCACATGATTATCTCAATAGATGCAGAAAAGGCTTTTGACAAAATTCAACAACCCTTCATGCTAAAAACTCTCAATAAATTAGGTATTGATGGGACGTATCTCAAAATAATAAGAGCTATCTATGACAAACCCACAGCTAATATCATACTGAATGGGCAAAAACTGGAAGCATTCCCTCTGAAAACTGGCACAAGACAGGGATGCCCTCTCTCACCGCTCCTATTCAACATAGTGCTGGAAGTTCTGGCCAGAGCAATCAGGCAGGAGAAGGAAATAAAGGGTATTCAACTAGGAAAAGAGGAAGTCAAATTGTCCCTGTTTGCAGATGACATGACTGTATATCTAGAAAACCCCATTGTCTCAGCCCAAAATCTCCTTAAGCTGATTAGCAACTTCAGCAAAGTCTCAGGATACAAAATTAATGTACAAAAATCACAAGCATTCTTGTACACCAATAACAGACAAACAGAGAGCCAAATCATGAGTGAACTCCCATTCACAATTGCTTCAAAGAGAATAAAATACCTAGGAATCCAACTTACAAGGGATGTGAAGGACCTCTTCAAGGAGAACTACAAACCACTGCTCAATGAAATAAAAGAGGATACAAACAAATGGAAGAACATTCCATGCTCATGGGTTGGAAGAATCAATATCGTGAAAATGGCCATACTGCCCAAGGTCATTTATAGATTCAATGCCATCCCCATCAAGCTACCAATGACTTTCTTCACAGAATTGGAAAAAACTACTTTAAAGTTCATATGGAACCAAAAAAGAGCCCGCATCGCCAAGTCAATCCTAAGCCAAAAGAACAAAGCTGGAGGCATCACGCTACCTGACTTTAAACTATACTACAAGGCTACAGTAACCAAAACAGCATGGTACTGGTACCACAACAGAGACATAGATCAATGGAACAGAACAGAGCCCTCAGAAATGATGCCGCATAGCTACAACTATCTGATCTTTAACAAACCTGACAAAAACAAGAAATGGGGAAAGGATTCCCTATTTAATAAATGGTGCTGGGAAAACTGGCTAGCCATATGTAGAAAGCTGAAACTGGATCCCTTCCTTACACCTTATACAAAAATTAATTCAAGATGGATTAAAGACTTATATGTTAGACCTAAAACCATTAAAATCCTACAAGAAAACCTAGGCAATACCATTCAGGACATAGGCGTGGGCAAGGACTTCATGTCTAAAACACCAAAAGCAATGGCAACAAAAGCAAAAATCGACAAATGGGATCTCATTAAACTAAAGAGCTTCTGCACAGCAAAAGAAACTACCATCAGAGTGAACAGGCAACCTACAGAATGGGAGAAAATTTTTGCAACCTACTCATCTGACAAAGGGCTAATATCCAGAATCTACAATGAACTCAAACAAATTTACAAGAAAAAAACAAACAACCCCATCAAAAAGTGGGCAGAGGACATGAACAGACACTTCTCAAAAGAAGACATTTATGCAGCCAAAAAACACATGAAGAAATGCTCATCATCACTGGCCATCAGAGAAATGCAAATCAAAACCACAGTGAGATACCATCTCACACCAGTTAGAATGGCCATCATTAAAAAATCAGGAAACAATAGGTGCTGGAGAGGATGTGGAGAAATAGGAACACTTTTACACTGTTGGTGGGACTGTAAACTAGTTCAACCATTGTGGAAGTCAGTGTGGCGATTCCTCAGGGATCTAGAACTAGAAATACCATTTGACCCAGCCATCCCATTACTGGGTATATACCCAAAGGACTATAAATCATGCTGCTATAAAGACACATGCACACGTATGTTTATTGCAGCACTATTCACAATAGCAAAGAGTTGGAACCAACCCAAATGTCCAACAACGATAGACTGGATTAAGAAAATGTGGCACATATACACCATGGAATACTATGCAGCCATAAAAAATGATGAGTTCATGTCCTTTGTAGGGACATGGATGAAACTGGAAAACATCATTCTCAGTAAACTATCGCAAGGACAAAAAAACCAAACACCGCATGTTCTCACTCATAGGTGGGAATTGAACAATGAGAACTCATGGACACAGGAAGGGGAACATCACACTCCGGGGACTGTTGTGGGGTGGGGGGAGGGGGGAGGGACAGCATTAGGAGATACACCTAATGCTAAATGACGAGTTAATGGGTGCAGGAAATCAACATGGCACATGGATACATATGTAACAAACCTGCACATTGTGCACATGTACCCTAAAACCCTAAAGTATAATAAAAAATAAAAAATAAAAAAAGAAAATTGTGAAATGGAAAATGAGAAAATTTCAAATATCAGCCTGACCAACATGGAGAAACCCTGTCTCTACTAAAAATACAAAACTAGCCAGGCATGGTGGTGCATGCCTATAATCCCAGCTACTCGGGAGGCTGAGGCAAGAGAATCGCTTGAACCCAGGAGGCAGAGGTTGCGGTGAGCCAAGTTCACACCATTGCACTCCAGCCTGGGTGACAGAGCGAGACTCCGTCTCAAAGAAAAAAAAAATCAATTAAACAAAAAGCTGGTTCTTTGAAGAAAGTAAAATGGTAAGCCTCTAACAAGCCTGACAAAAATAAAAAGAGAATAGACACAACAAATCACCAATATCAAGAATGAAACAGGAGTATCCCTACAGATCTGAAAGCCATTATGAGAATAATAAAGGAATACTACAAACAATTTTACACTCAAAATTTGACAACCTAGAAGAAATGGGACAATTCTTTGAAAACTGCAAACTACCAAAAGTCAACCCAAATGAAAACAGATCATCTGGATTAGCCCTATAACTACAGTAAAATGGAATTAGTGATTTAAATGCTCCCAAAAAATAAATCTCAAGGCCTGTATGGTTTCATTGAAGAATTTTGCCCAACACTTGAGAAAGGATTAATACCAATTTTTAAAAAATCTCTTCTAGAAAATAAAAGAGTAGAGAACATTTCAACTTATTTTATAAGGCTAGTATTACCTTTATACCAAGACCAAAGACAGTGTATTAAAAAAAAAAAATACAGGTCAATATTTCTCATAAACTTGAGCATGAAAATTCTTAACAAAATTTAACAAACTGAATGTAGCAATGTATAAAAAGAATTATACTTCATGACCAAGTGTGATTTATTTCAGATACTGAAAATATCAAATGGTTCAATATTTAAAAATCAGTGTAATCTAGGTCAGGTGCAGTGGCACATGGCTGTAATCCCAGCGCTTTGGGAGGCTGAGCCAGGAGGATCACCTGAAGCTAGGAGTTCGAGACTAGCCTGGGCAATATAGCGAGACCCCATCTCTAAAACAAAATAGCCAGGCATGGCGGCATGTGCCTGTATTCCTAGCTACTCAGGAAGCTGAGGTGGGAGGATTGCTGAGCTAAGGAGTTTGAGGTTGCATTGAGCTGCAGTTGCATCACTGCACCCTAGCCTGAACAACAGAGCAAGACCCTGTCTCAAAAAGAAAACAAAAAAAAAATGTAATCACTATATCAGAAGCTAAAAAAGACAACCATATAATCACATCAATTGACCCAGAAAAAGCATTGCACAAAGTCCAGCACACCTTCATGATAAAAACTCTCAGCAAGTTAGGAATAGCAGGTAATTACCTCAATTTGATAAAGAACAATATAGGCCGGGCACAGTGGCTCACGCCTGTAATCCCAGCACCTTGGGAGGCCAAGGTGGGAGAATCACTTGAGCCCAAGAGTTCAAGACCAGCCTGGGCAATATGGCGAGACCCCATCTCTACAAGTTGCCTGTAGTCCCAGCAACTTGGGAGGCTGAGGTGGGAGAATCACTTGAGCCTGTGAGGTTGAGGCTACAGTGAGCTGTCGTCGTTTCCTGTAGTCCCAGCAACTTGGGAAGCTGAGGTGGGAGGATCACTTGAGCCTAGGAGGTTGAGGCTGCAGTGAGCTGTGATTGTGTCACTGCACTCCAGCCTGGGCAAAAGAGTGAAACCCTGTCTCAGAAAAAAAAGAACAACTGCAAAAAACCTACACCTAATATCATGCTTAATGGTGAAAGACGGAATGCTTGTCCCTTAAGATTAGGAACAAGACAAGAATATCTGCTCTCACTACTCTTAATCAACCTAGCATTAGAAGTTCTAGCCACTGCAATAGGCAAGAAAAAGAAATACACAGCACTCAGATTAGAAAGGAAGAAGGAAAACTATCTCTATTTGCAGAGGTCATGATCATCTTGGGATTTTCTACATAAAAATCTTGGAATTTTCTACATAAAAGCAACTCCTGGAACTAAAACTAATAAATGAGTTTTAGTTTATTTTTCTGCAAAAAAGCAACTCCTAGAACTAAAACTAATAAATGAGTTGAGCAAGATTGTAGGATATAAGATCAACACACAAAAATTAATCATATTTCTATATACTAACAATGAACATTAACAATGAAAACAAAAATGAAAACCAATACCATTTTCAGTCACTCCAAAGAAACTGAACTGCTGAAGTATACCTCTAACAAAACCTGTACAGTGTCTTTGCTGAAAATTATAAAATGCTGATGAAACAGATCAAATTAGACCCAAATAAATAGATATACTGTGTTCATAGATTGAAAAGCTCAACAAAGTGAAGATGTCAGTTCCCCCAAGTTGATCTATTGTTTAATGAAATTTATATCAAAATCCCAGCATGCTTCTTTGTAGGCATAGGCATGCTTATTCTAATATAGACAGAGAGAGAGAGAGAGAGAGAGAGAGATAGATAGATAGATGTAGATAGGCACAGATCCTAAAATAGCCAACAGCAATCTTAAAAAAGAACAATAAAATGGGAGAAATCATTCTTCCCAATATAAAAACTTGTTTAGCTACAATCATCAAGACTATGTATCATTGGCAGAGGAAAAGACATATCAATCAATGCAACAGAATAGAGAAGACAGAAATAAACCCACATAAATATGCACAGTTGGTTTTTGACAAAGGTGAAAAATATTTCAATAAAAGCAAAATACCCTTTTCAACAAATGGTACTGGGGCAATTAGACATCCACAAGTGAAAAAAAAAAAATTTCAACACAAACCTTACATCTTAATAAAAAATTCACTCACGGACTTAAATATAAAATGTAAAACATAGGAGGATATCTTTTGGATCTAGGGTTAGGCAAAGAGTTCTTAGACTTGAAACCAAAAGTACAATCTATAAAAGGAAAAATTGATAAAGTAGATGTCATCAAAATTTAAAACTTTTGCTTTGTGAAATACTCTGTTAAAGATGAAAAGATGGCTGGACGCGGTGCCCCACATCTGTAATTCCAGCACTTTGGGAGGCCAAGGCAGGCACATCACCTGAGGTCAGGAGTTTGAGACCAGCCTGGCCAACGTGGTGAAACCTTGACTCTGAAAATAAATAAACAAATAAATAAGATGAAAAGATAAGCTGCAAAATGAGAAAATATTTGCAAACCACATATCCAACAAAGGGCTAGTATCTAGAATATGTAAAGGATTCTCAAGACCTAACAGTATGTCGTATGTTTAACATCTGTATATGTTATCAGCCCAACACTATGTTGATACTATTTTTGTTTACATGTCAATTATCTATTTACATATCAATTTATGCAACACCAAAATAATAAATTTACTTATATAGTTACCATTAAACAAAAACCCAACATTAAAAAAAGCGAACAACCCTATTAGAAAATAGGCAAAAACATAGATTTCACCAAATAATAACAAATACATGAAAAGATACTCAACATGATTAGCCATTAGGGAAATGCTAATTAAAACCACAATTAGCTATTACTACCCATCTATTAGAATGACTAAAATGAAAAATAGTGGTAACACCAAATGTGGGTAAGGATGAGGAGAAACTGGATTACTCATACATTGCTGGTGGGAACGCATCATGGTACAGCTACTCTGGAAAACAGTTTGGCAGTATCTTAAAAAACTAGACATGCGATTACCATATGATCCAGCAGTTAGACATCTGGCCATTTATTCCAGAGAAATGAACACCTACATTCAGATAAAAACCTGTATGTGAATGTTTATAGCAACTTTATTTGTAATAGCCAAAAACTGGAAACAATCCAGGTGTCCTTCAGTGGGTGAATGGTTCATCCATGCCATAGAACACTACTCAACAATAAAAAGGAACAACCTATTGATACACCCAACAACTTGAATGAATTTCCAAAGGATTGCGCTGAATGGAAAAAAGCCAGTCTCAACAGGTTGCATACTATATGATTTCATTTATATAATGTTCTTGAAGAGAGAGAATTATAAAAACAAAGAACAGATTAGTGATTCCCAGAGGTTAGAGATGGAGCTGGGTGAAGGAAGGAGGTGAGTGTTTATAAAAAGGCAACATGAGAGATCCTTGTGGTCATGGAACTATCCATATCCTGACTATGGTTGTGAATCTCATGAATCTCATGTGTGAGAAAGTTACCAAACACACACACTGAGTACAAGTAAAACTAGGGACATCGGAATAAGATTTGTGGTTTCTATCAATGTCAGTATCCTGATTGTGATATTATACTATAGTGTTTCAAGATGTTACTATTGGGAGAAAAGGGGACATGGAATCTCTCTCTCTATATTGCCTCTTACAACTACCTGTGAATCTAAAATTATCTTAAAAGTTCAATTAAATGAAAATAATGAGGGAAAAAATGTAAGAGGAAAACACTGGAAGAGAAGAGAAAGGAGAAAAGGAGATTAGGAGGAAAGAAATGTTACAACTATTAGTTCCCAACATTGTACTACACAACTTTCATTTACATCAACTTACTTATTCTTATTACAACCTTATGAAATAATGTTATGCCAACATTTTTCAGAGCTTTCAACCTGATCCTTCTGATCCAAATTTAATGTTCTTTCTATATTATAATTCACTTCCTTTTGTATGAAAGAACTCTGGGCAGGGGAGAAAGGGAACACATTGTAAAGAGAAACCTGTATCATCTTTCAATAATTAATAGTACCCAGGAGAATATTTTCATACCCAAATTTCTTCAGGACAATTTTAACCTCCTTATTCCTGAAGCTATAGATCAGAGATTAAGCCAGGCACAACCCTGCCCGCCCCCCATCTCTGCACACAGTAAACAAACAACCAACAACAAACCCAAAAATTTAAAGATAAAATATAATGAAGTACAGAAATTCTAATATTTTCTTACCTTAACGCAATAGATCATTCTGTACATCACATTTTGGAGACCAGTAACCTATTCCATGGTTTATAGTTTTTTGTGAACTAAAACAGTTTTATATAAAGATCATACATATTTTTTAAAAATACATTTTTGTTTTTCAGCATTAAAATCCAAGACTTGGTTGACTTAAAAGACATGTATGCTATACTCAACCTGGATGAGGAAAATAAAGGTATTGATTTTTCTGATGCAGATCGACATTTTATCATTCCAGTTACAGAGAGTAAGGTTGTGTTTGTTATTTGACTTGCATTTGTTGTAGGAGGAATAAATTTTTCTTTTTTTTGAGATGGAGTCTCATTTTGTAGCCCAGGATGGAATGCAATGGCGTGATCTCTGCTCACTGCAACCTCCACCTCCCAGGCTCAAGCTATTCTCCTGTCTCAGCCTCCCAAGTAGCTGGGATTACAGGCACGCACCACCACGCCCAGCTAATTTTTGTATTTTTAGTAGAGATGGGGTTTCACCATGTTGGCCAGGCTGGTCTCGAACTGCTGACCTCAGGCGATCCACCCACCTTGGCCTCCCAAAGTGCTGGGATTACAGGTGTGAGCCACTGTGCCTGGCCAGAAATAAATTTTAATACTCTTCACTACAGTTCCCGAAAATAGTCTCCTTATTTTAGTAATTATGTTGTCATACTGCTTGACTAGAAAGAAAGATATGTCTACTTTGATCCAGAGATTTATAGTGAATTTTATCCTAATTCTAATATAAAGTATAAATTCTTATATACAGTCATGACCCACATAATGATGTTTCAGTCAACAGTGGTCCACATACATGGTCCATATTTGCTACCTTTTCTTTCTTTTTTTTTTTTTTTTTGAGACAGGGTCTTGTTTTGTTGCTCAGGCTTACTATACATTTTCTATATTTAGATATGATTCAATGTGCAAGTACTTACTGCTGTGTTACATTTGCCTACAGTGTTCAGTACAGTAACATGCCATGCAGGCTTATAGCCTGGGAGCAATAGGCTATACCATATAGCCTAGGTACGTAGTAGGCTATTTCATCTATGTTTGTGTAAGTACACTCTATGATGTTCACACAACAACAAAGTCACCTAATGACAGATTTCTCAGAACACAGCCCTGTTGTTAAGTGACACATAACTGTACTTTCCCTTTGAGCCACAGGGAATGAGCCAATGCTCATATTCTTATGCCAATCCATGGCAAATTTCCTAGTCTAAAAAAAACTACTTAAACTAGTAAGGAAAATATTTGAAAATTGTTATGTCTCTGGTAGCTTAAATGAAAATATTTGTTTGCTGCCTACAACTATATATTGTTTTTGAATAATCATTTATTTTGTCGATTATTTCAGGACTGGGTACCTTGTCCTGGACTGATGATGGCCAGTTGCTAGCACTCTCTACCCAAAGGGGCTCACTTCATGTTTTCCTGACCAAGCTTCCCATACTTGGGGATGCCTGCAGCACAAGGATTGCCTATCTCACCTCCCTCCTTGAAGTCACCGTAGCCAACCCTGTTGAAGGAGTATGAAAATGGTGTTATTTTTCTTTTATTTATTAGTAAAATTAAAATAAGTTTAGCCATTGGTTTATTACTATTTTCTCTATTATAGGAGCTACCAATCACAGTTTCTGTTGATGTGGAACCCAGCTTTGTGGCAGTAGGTCTTTATCATCTGGCCGTAGGAATGAATAATCGAGCTTGGTTTTATGTCCTTGGAGAGAATGGCAAGTCTAAATCCAGTTTATTCTTATCTAGCACATAATTCTGTCCTTATTTGGGAAGCACTGGAAGTTTCTTTTAGGACCAAGTCTTTCACTCTTTTTTGTTCACATATCTCATTCTTAGCTTAAATGGTTTTGTAAGTCTTCTAAAAATTTGCGTAATTTTTAGAAAGTTTTTATTCTTTACCTTTGTAGTGAAGGCAGCATAGCATAGTGGGTAGAGTATGAGCTTCAGAATTAGAGAGGCCCTGGATTTGATTTCTCTTTCTGCCTCTGTTAGCTAAGTGACTATAGACAAATGACTTTACACTCGTGAGCCTTACTCATCTGGAAAATGAGGATACTTCTACTTTTAATGGATCATGAGGAAGATTAAATAAAACAAAATGTGTGATCTCACTTGGCACAGTGACTTTTTTTAAGCACTCCTAAACCTAGTGGGTACTTAATAAATGTTAGTTCTGTCTCCCCTTTTATTCTTTGAATAATAGCTATTAGCATGTGAGGAAAACCTTGTTTTGTTTTTTCTTCCCCTGCCTCCTCCCCATCACCTTTCTCCAATTCTAGGTCAGATAACCCTCAGGAATAGAACAAACCTGAAAATTAACCTGTTAAACAGGAAACACCATTAAGTTTCTTGCCACTTAAGGTTTAATTCTTAATTGTTTTGCATATAATTTTATTTTCTATTACTTTGTTTCATGTAAACCATAATGGAATGCCTGAAGGCAAATTTATATGGCAACTAAGATTAAAATGAAATTTAATCTTTAAGATTCAATTTAATCATTTAATCATTTAAGATTAAAATGAAATTTTAAGTTCAGAATATTTTTGCAAAAGCACCTTTTAAAATTATTTGCAAGTATGTATGAGATAGTTTTATCAATATTTTAATGTGTTGGTTTTTAAAAATTGCTACAGCTGTGAAAAAATTGAAAGATATGGAGTATCTGGGAACAGTAGCCAGTATGTGCCTTCATTCTGACTATGCTGCTGCACTTTTTGAAGGCAAAGTCCAGTTACATTTGGTAAGTATAATTTTGATGTCCTGGAGACGTGCTAAGTTAAGTTATGATGAATAGCCTAATGTCTGATTATCAAGATTATTGGTCAGGAAGCAAGGATGTACAGACTAACTAGAAAGCCAGGTGTGAGTAAAGGATTAAGAAAATGCTTCCCCTTCTATATGAGAAGTTCTGTTGACTTTCTAACCCTGTTCCCCAAAAACCTGATAAATACCAACAGTGCTACTCACAACATAGCCTTTAGTAAAATAGTAATAATAATAATAATTACCCTGCTGGTAAATGGCAGCTAGAAGGAACTATACATGAACTATGAAAACCTGATGGGAATGCCATACCTTTGGGCTTCCTGGAACGTGTTGACTCATATTCGGGCGTTTTGTGTGTGAGGGTCTTTGAAACCATGCCTGCTGAGTTGTTCAAGAGATGTTGGCACCTGTGAAGAGGGGGCTTTTAAGTCAGGGCATCTCTCACATCTGTTTCATGGCTCTTTACATCTGGGAAGACAAAGAAATTAACAATTAGATAGCTGCAGAGCCTGCAGTAAAGACTGTTCACACTAAGAGGGACATCTGTGCTACCTTGCTGGCGAGCCGTGGTTCCTGTCTGATAGCTTTCTGACTAAACTGACCTCTGGTAGTCTCAGGAGCCTGAATGTTTAGTTGAACTTGAATAAATAAAGATACCCCTAAATGTTGTATAGCAGGTTTACTCAAATAAATTTGTGAGCCATTATTATTCTTTACGTCTTAGATAGAAAGCGAAATCTTGGATGCTCAAGAAGAACGTGAGACTCGGCTTTTCCCAGCAGTGGATGATAAGTGCCGTATCTTATGCCATGCCTTAACTAGTGATTTCCTCATCTATGGTACAGATGTATGTATTGCCTTCTTTTTTAGAGAACATTGGGAATTTCTAATTTTTATTTTGTGATCTCAATCATTCCCTATTGAATCCAATACAATTAATGAAGTTATCTGTGATTAATTATATACATTCATGTGTCTCTTCACAGTGGGGATACATTCTGAGAAATGTGTCATTGGGCAATTTCATCATTGTGTGGATGTTATAGAGTGTGCTTACAGGAACCTAGATGGTACAGCCCACTGCACACCTAACCTGTGTGGTAGAGCCTATTGCTCCTAGGCTACAAACCAGTACAGTATGTGACTGTACTGAATACTATAGGTAATTGTAACACAATGCTATCTAGACATAGACAAGGTACAGTATATGTATGATATAAAATATTTAAAATGGCGTGCCTGTATAGGGCACTTACCATGACAGAAGCTTGCAGGACTGGAAATGGCTCTGGGTGAGTGAGTGAGTGAGTGGTGAGTGAATGTGAAGGCCTGCAGCATTACTGTACACTACCATAGATTTTTATCAACACTGTACACTTAGGGACACTAAATTTATTTAAACATTTTTTCTTCAAAAATAAATTAACCTTAGCTCACTATAACTTTATAAGCTTTTAAATTTAAAAAAACTTTTTGTCTCCTTTGTAGTAACACTTAGCTTAAAACACACATTGTACAGTTACACAAAATATTTTCTTATATCCTATTCTATAAGCTTTTCTCTGTTTTTCACTTTTTTTAACTTTTAAACTTTTTATAAAAACTAAGACACACACACATTAGTGCAGGCCTGCATCGCATCAAGATCATCAGTATCACTGTCTCCCACCTCCACATCTTGTCCCACTGAAAGGTCTTCAGCACGAATAACATGCATGGAGCTGTCATCTCCTGTGATAACAATGCCTTCTGGATACCTCTTGAAGGACCTGGTTGAGCCTGTTTTACAGTTAACTTTTTTTTAATAAATAGAAGTGCACTCCAAAATAACAATAAAAAGTATAGTATGATAAATACATAAACCAGTAACAGTCATTTATTATCATCATCAAGTATTATGTACTACACATAATTATATGTGCTATACTTTTATATAACTGGCAGCACACAAGGTTTGTTTACACCAGCATCAATACAAACTTGAGGGTAATGCCTTATGCTCTGACATTATGACATCCATGATGTCACTAGGCAATAGGAATTTTTCAGCTGCATCCTGATCTTATGGGACTATCATCATGTACACAGTCCATCGCCAACCAAAACATTATGTGGCGAATGACTGTACATATATAGAACACGCAGGTGGCATGATTTGTTAATATCAGTGGTTTTATGATTTTAAGCAATTTTGATGGCCTAGTGAAAAGCTCAGACTTTGGAGCCTGGCAAATCTGGCCTCAAACACCAGTTCTATCACTTACTAGCTGGTGCTTAACCCCTCCAAGCCTTGTTTTCCTTATCTGGGTGTTTTAAGGATTTAATTTGGTGATGAACATAGACAATTCAACTTCACATCTCTAATGCCTGCATTTAGTAGGCATTCAGCAAATATTAAAATTAATTGAATATTGAGAATCTGACTTCAATTTCTTGGTCCTTTGAACCATAGGTACCCTAAATGTCCAAATATTACATTAGCCACATGCACATAAACCAGTTATAGCATCTTATATTTGTAAACAGTTTTCACAGATTTTTCAAAGCATATCATACCTGTTACCTTGTTCAGTCTGTAAAAGAATTAAGTTGTTAGAAAATGCTTTGTTTTCCACTTTAGCAAAATAGTGGCCGGGTGCAGTGGCTCCCACCTAAAATCCCAGCATTTTGGGAGGCCGAGGTGGGTGGATTGCTTGAGCTCAGGAGTTCGAGCCCATCTTGAGCAACATGGCGACACCCCCATCTCTAATAAAGATACAAAAAAATAGCCAGGCGTGGTGGTGTGTGCCTGTGGTCCCAGCTACTCAGAAGGCTGAGGTGGGAAGATCACTTGAGCCCTGGGGGTGGGTTGCCAGTGAGCTGAGATCGCGCCACTACACTCCAGCCTGTGTGACAGAGCAAGACCCCGTCTGAAAAACAAACAAAAAAAACAACAACAAAGAAAAAGTTATTTACTATTTTAAAAGTTTCCACTTTCTCACATGAAATTATCATTATTATTATTGTTTTTTAGAGACAGGGTGTTACTCTGTCGCCCAGGCTGGAATGCAGTGGCACGATCATAGCTTACTACAATCGCAACCTCCTGGGCTCAAGCAATCCTCCTGCCTCATCCTTGTGAGTAGCTAGGACAGGTGCATGCCACCATGCCCTGCTAATTTTTAGTTTTTTTAATTATTTTTCTTTTTTCTTTTCTTCTTCTTCTTCTTCTTTTTTTTTTTTTTTTAGAAACGGATCTCCTTGTTTTTTTGTTTTTTTGTTTTTATGAGACGGAGTCTCTCTCTGTCATCCAGGCAATTCTCTGCCTCAGCCTCCCTAGTAGCTGAGATTACAGGCACCCGCCACCACACTCAGCTAATTTTAGTATTTTTAGTAGAGATGGGGTTTCATCATCTTGGCCAGGCTGGTCTTGAACTCCTGACCTCATGTTCCACCCGCCTCAGCCTCCCAAAGTGCTGGGATTACAGGCGCAAGCCACCGTGACCAGCCAAAACATTTTTTATATTTTCTTTTTATTTATTTATTTATCTTAGAAACCTGCTAATTAATTTTTTTTTTTTTTTTGGTGGGGGTAGAAACTGAGTCTCACTCTGCTGCTCGAGCTGGTCTTGAACTCCTAGTCTCAAGTGATCCTCCTACTTTGGCCTCCCAAAGTGCTGGAATTACAGGCATGGGACACAGGAGCCTGGCCTAAATTATTTTTTTGAAAAGAACATGTTTTAAAGCATGCTTGTTGCCATATGAGAGACTTTTTAAAATTTATGTTTGACCTAAACTGGTAAGTCTTTGAGATAATATACATCAGTAAGGTAGGTCTCATATATCAGGTAATTTGGTGATATGGAAACATATGGAATAGTAAATTTGTATGACACTAATAGTTTATAGAGCCCTGATCTCACTTATTTTATCTCATTATCTATAAAATACACAGGGAAATTTTCAGGAGGAAGATACTGAAGATTGAGAGGCTAGCAAGTCTGTAGCAAAGTGGAACTTAAACTAAGATTTCCTGATGGAAAATCTACTCTTTCCACTATGCCACAGTGCTTTTGGAATAAGTGTAGTAGTCTGTTCATAAGCAGCAACTATCCCAGTTTCATTCTTGAGTGATTCAGAAAATATCATGTTTTTTTGGCAGCTTTACTGAAGTTTAATTGATATGCAAAAAAATGCACTATTAAAGTTATACAATTTGGACGGGCGCGATGGCACATGCCTGTAATCCCAGCACTTTGGGAGGCCAAGGCAGGCTGATAGCCTGAGCTCAGGAGTTTGAGGCTAGCCTAGGCAAGATGGTAAAATCTCGTTGGTACTAAAAATACAAAAATTAGCTGGGCGTGGTGGTGCATGCCTGTAGTCCCAGCTACTCGGGAGGCTGAGGCAGGAGAATCACTTGAACCCAGGCAGAGGTTGCAGTGAGCCAAGATCACGCCACTGCACTCCAGCCTGGACAACAAGAGTGAAACTCCATCTCAAAAAAAAAAAGAAATAGTGAACATACTCATCACCCCCAAAAGTTTTCTCCTGCTCCTTTATGATTCCTTCCTCTCATCCGTCCCCACCCCACGCTTTTTCTGTAACTGTAAATGTAATAAATGTATATTCTAGAGTTTTATATAAATGGAAACAAAGTATGTACTACTTTTTGTCTTCTTTTATTCAACATTAATTTTTTTGAGATGCATTACGCTGCTGTGTGTGTAATTCATTTCTTTTTATTGCTGAGTAGTAGTAGTCTATAGTATGCATATATCATAATTCACTTATCCAAGAATTATAGGTGAACATTCGAGTTATTTCCAGTTTGGGGTATCTACAAATAAAGCCTCTATCAACATTCATGTTCAAGAAACTGGCAAACTGTTCTCTAAATCGGTTGTACCATTTTACATTCCCATCAACAGTGTGAGTGTTCCAGTTCCTCTATGTCCTCACCAAGACGTGACATGATCAGTCTTTTTCATTTTAGCCACTCTAATAGTTGTGTAGTGGTATCATTGTTATTTTAATTTGGATTCCTAATGAACTAATGATGTGGCACTTAGCATATGTTTATTTGCTTTCTGTATATCTTTGGTGAAGCATCTGTTCAATTTTTTGACCAATTTTTGATTGTTGTTTTCTTATTGATTTATGAGAGTTCTTTATATATATTTGGATTCAACTCCTTTATCAGATGTATGCTTTGCAAATATTTTCCTCCAGCACACAGATTGTATTTTTATTCTCTTAACAGTGTCTTTCAAAGAGAAGATACTTTTTAAATGTTTACAAAGTCCAGTTTATCAATTTATTTTTTCATGGATCGTGCTTTTGGTGTCATAGCTAAGAAATCTTTGCCTAACCCAACATCACAAAATTTTTTCCTATGTTTTCTTCTAGAAATTTTATAGTTTTATGTTTTACATTTAGGTCCATGATACTTTGAGTTAAATTTTGTTTATGCCATGAGGTATAGATCACTTTTTGCAAATGATATCCAGTTGTTCCAGCACCATTTTTTGAAAAGATTATCCTTCTCTATCTTGCCCTGAAGTCGAAAATGTTACCTTTTTTTAAATTTTAATTAAACTTTCTGTTTTGAGATCCTTGTAAAATTCACATGCAGTTGTAAGAAACAATGCAGAGAGAATAGTCACCCCTTTACCTAGTTTCCCGCAGTGGTAACATTGTAGTAATCACAACCAGGATATTGACATTAGTACAGTCAACATACAGAACAATTCTGTTACCACAAGGATCCCTCATGTTGCTGTTTTATAGCCACTTCCCTCTTGCTGCCACCCCATTCTTAACCCCTGGTAACAAATAACTTGTTCTACATTTGCATAATTTTGCCATTTCAATAATGTTGTATAAATGGAATCAAACAGTATGCAATATTTTGAGACTGGCTTTTTTTTCACTCAGCAGACTTCTCTGGAGATTCATCTAAGTTGTGTGTATCCATAGTTTGTTCCATTTTGTTATTGAGTCGTATTCCATGGTATGGATGTAGTAGTTTGTTTAACATTTGCCCACTGAAGGGCATATGGATTAACAGCCAAGTAGAGTTTCTTTTTGAGGTTATGAAATGTTTTAATATTGATTGTGATGAAGTATTGCACAACTCTGTGAATATGCAAAAAACCATGGAGTTGTATACTTTAAGAGGGTGAATTTTATGGTATGTAAATTATATCGATAAAGCTATTAAAAATAAGAATAAAAGTACAATCCTCTTTGTTTTTCGTTTTTTATTTTTGTTTTTGTTTTGAGATGGAGTCTCGCTTTGTCGCCCAGGCTGGAGTGCAGTGGCGCGATCTCAGCACACTGCAACCTCCACCTCCTGGGTTCAAGAGGTTCTCCTGCCTCCACCTCCTGAGTAGCTGGGATTACAGGCATGCGCCACCACACCCAGCAAATTTTTGTATTTTCAGTAGAGACGGGGTTTCACCATGTTGGTCAGGCTGGTATGGAACTCCTGACCTTGTGATCCACCCACGTCAGCCTCCCAACATGCTGGGATTACAGGCATGAGCCACCACGCCTGGCCAAATACAGGCATCTTTAAAACAGGAAAATGAATCAGCTGAACATATCTGTCTCTATTTCAGGCTTCCATTGATCTGTGTATCTGTTCTTCCACCAATACTACGCAGTCTTGATTGCTATAGCTATAAAAAGAAAGCCTTAAAATTGGGTAGACTAATTTCCCACTTTATTTTCAAAATTGTTTTAGCTCTTCTAGTTTATCAGTCTGTATAAATTTTAGAATAATTGTGTGTATATCTACAAAAAAATCTTGTTGAGATTTCTTTTATTAGAATATTAAACCTTTATATCAGATGGGAATAATTAACATGTTAATTTCCCATCCATGAACACAGTATACCTCTCCATTTAGTTAAATCTTTTGTGTCTTTCATTAGTGTTTTGTAATTTTCAGCATACAAGTCCTGGGCATGTTATGTTTAAATTTATACCAAAGTATCTCATTTTTTGAGTAATTGTAAATGGTATTGCATTTTTAATTTTGGTATGTACATGTTCATTGCTAATATACATTCAGTTGATTCTATCAAGTGGATTTTTTGTCTTAAAATTAATTTTCTAATTTATTGATTAATAGCAAAAAAATTAAAATAATGTATTTAAAAGTTACCCCTATATAATAGGGGTATTTCTAGCAAGTAAGAATTCTAAAAATCAATTATGCTTTAATATCACTAAGAATATTAGAATTAATAGACTGTTTAATCACAAGTACATTCCCATTTTATTTTTATTTTTATATTTTTTATTTTTTATTTTTTTGAGTCAGAGTCTCGCTCTGTTGCCCAGGCTAGAGTGCAATGGTGCGATCTCGGCTCACTGCAACCTTTGTCTCCTGGGTTCAAGCAATTCTCCTGCCTTAGCCTCCCAAGTAGCTGGGATTACAGGCACCCACCACCATGCCCAGCTAGTTTTTGTATTTTTAGTAGAGATGGGGTTTCACCATATTGGCCAGGCTGGTCTCAAATTCCTTACCTCGTGATCTGCCCATCTTGGCCTCCCAAAGTGCTGGGATTACAGGCGAGAGCCACTGCACCCAGCTTTTCCCATTTTATTTATTTTCTTGAGTCTGTACCTTTCACATATACTAAATATTATTCTTAGACACTTTATCAAAAACATGACATTTTTCTCTTAAAATTAGAACGTATGTTTAATTTAAATGTTGAAAGTTAGTATTTCTTTGACTACCTTTTATATTTTCATGGATGGATTTTTTTTTTTTTTTTAGACTGGTGTCATTCAGTATTTCTACATTGAAGACTGGCAATTCGTTAATGATTATCGACATCCTGTCAGTGTGAAAAAGATTTTTCCCGACCCAAATGGGACCAGATTAGTTTTCATTGATGAAAAAAGTGATGGATTTGTCTACTGTCCAGTAAGTCTAGAACATTTTTAAATGTTTATTTTTTTGAAGTGCAATATAGGGGGGAGAAAGTGTGTTTAAAGCCTATCACATGTAAAACTTTCTATTAATTAGTGCCAAGGATTGTAGTTCTTTGCTGTCATCTTCATAATATGTTTATGATAGATTTCTCATGACTATATCAAGAAAACTTTTTCCATTATTCTGTAATTTTTCATAGTGGCCATCCCAGAAAGATTTTTAGTGGGAAAAATAGTTATTATATCCCATACCACTTTCAACCTTATTATATACTTACTGCACAATACAATAATTGTAGTGTATCTGCCTGTATGTGACTTTTCTCTCCCGATAGGCAGTGAGCTTATCTGTCCCTTCTGCCCACCTCAGTTGATTTTCCTCTTTCCTTAAAGATCCTGAGCACAAGGAACAGGTATTTCTGTATTAGATGAATAAAAATGGATGAACCTATTTTAAAAATCAGTCAGTCATATTTTTAAACATCCTTAACTTTTTTGAAAATAGATTTAGAAAAAAGGAGATGTGCCTTTACGTTAGCTAACTATAATTGGATTTTTCATTTACTTTTTATATCCCGTTAATGGTTTACTATGTTTTTGGCCAAATTCACATAAGCTACAGCTGCTTGTGGACCCATCCTTAATACTGTTGCCAGGTGCCTAGGTCTCACTGTGGTGTCTCCTCAATGTAAACAGCCTGCTCCTCACTGCTACACTTCGCTTGATACAAAGACTTACTTCCTCCCCATGTCTGTCCCTTCTTCCTTTCCTTTCCTTCCCTTCCTCTTCACTTTCCCTTCTCTTCCTTTCCTTCTCTTCTCTTTTTCTTTTCTTTCTTTATTTGACAAATATAACAAATTTCCACAGATGTACCTGGATTATATATGCCAAATTCCTAATCTGCTAGTTCTTACTGAATGCATTCCTCTCCCAGTTGCAAAGCAAATGAGGAAGGATGACATAAATGAAGATAAACCTCGAGTTTCCTCTACTTAATACGGAAATTCCACCTTGTATAGGTTTCCTTTCTATAACAGGGAACTAATTAGAGCTGCCTTGAATTTCCCTGTGTGCGTTCACCACAGTTAGAAACTGTGGCTTAGATAGAATATACAAGAGAGTAGGAGGGTAAATTAGGTGTCTGTCAGGAGTTAAATTCAGAAATAGGGTGTAGCTGCTAGGAAAAGGGTAAGGAGTAAGATCAGCCTTAAACAAGGTGATTTCATTCATTTTTACTTTCTCCATTTACGGTTCTCTTTTTCTTGGTAATTTCTGTTAAAGAGCTCTCAGTTTGATTGGATTTCCAGTTTTTCTGTCTGTCTAGGATGGAGACAGTTCTAGTACCTACTTTGTAGGGTTGTTAAATGAAAAGTAAATAGGATGATGCATGTAAGCTTTTACTATAGTGTTAGCCACATAATAAGCACTAAACAAATGGTTACCTTTTTTAAAAACAGTTCGGCCACTAGTCCAGTGGCACTGATGTGCTCATCTATACAAAGTGACAATCAGTATAACATAGTGGTTAGAAGCAGAGACTCAGGAGCCAGGCTGCCTGGGTTCAAATACTGGCTCGTCAACCTACTAGCTGGGTGACTTTGGGCAGATTTCTCTGTACTTTAGTTTCTTCATCTGTAAAATGGGAATAATAATAGTATCTGTCTTCTAGAGTATAAGGTTAGAATTAAATGAAGTAATTAGTACAATATCTTGTAAGTAGCACTGTTCAATGCAAATATAATGTGAACCAAATATGTAATTAAAAATTTTCTATTAGCTACATTTTTAAAAGATAAAAACAAACAGGTGAAATTAATTTTAATATATTTAATTTAACCCTTGAGGAATTGCCACACTGTCTTCCACAATGGTTGAACGAATTTACATTCCCATTAACAGTGTAAAAGTGTTCCTCTTTCTCCTCAGCCTTACCAGCATCTATTGTTTCTTGACTTAATAATCGCGATTCTGACTGGTGTGCAATGGTATCTCAATATTATCATTTCAATGTGTAATTGAATATAAAAAAAGTAATGAGATATTTTACAATCTTTTTTTCATGCAAACTCTCTGAGTGTGTAGTTTACACTTAAACATATCTCAATTCGGACTTGGCACATTTCAGTGCTTAATAGGTACATCTGGCTACATGTAGATGTTATAATAGCAACTACTATATTAACACAGCTTTGTAGTATAAATTATTATTTGCAGGAATTTTATATTTCATTCTTATTTTGAGAGTAGGATGAGGCAGATATTTTTCAGTTCCCTATTCAGGATATATATAAGCCTACCTGCCTGAGTTCATAGGACTTATATGGACTGATTTTTTTAAATAGCTTATTTAGTATAATATTACAGTCAGCCCACCCTATCTGTGGGTTCCTCATCCACGGATTCAGCAAACTGTGGATCAAAAATATTCAGGGGAAAAATGGATGGTTTTGTCTATGCTAAACCTGTGCAGAAAACTTTTGTTGTCTATATTCCCAATACAGTATGACAACTATTTACATAGCATTTATGTTGTATTAGGTATTATAAGTAATCTAGAGATGATTTAAAGTATAAGGGAGGGTGTACATAGTTTATAAACATATTACACCATTTTATTCAGGGATTTGGCCATCTGTGGGTTTTGCTACCCGTGGGAGATCCTGGAACCAATCCCTCATGGATGTTGAGGGATGATTGTATATTTATATTTGTTGACATGCATTTTAGAGAAGTCTTTTGAAATAAAGCATCCCTAGTGTAATTTACTTCAATCATGTGAATTAATTTGTTTCTTAATACCCAGTATTATCAGATACTCAGTATTATTGAAAAATTTCTGAACACAAGTACAAGTGTGTTCGTAGTTTAAATTTCTGTCATCTTGAGCAGTCTTAATTTTTTTTCCTTAACCTGAAGCTTTGTGTCTAGACTTGTGGGTTCTCGTACAAATTTGCCAGATTTTAGATCAAACCTTGGATTTTCCAAAGAACTATAGTTTTTTCAAGCCACACCTAGGATAGGAATGGAAAAAGAAACTTTCTTTCCTGTTGTTGTTGGAGTGATGTTAGGTTGAATATGACTCAATAAGCTAAGCCAGCTAATGCTGCAAACAGGCTTCTACCACGGCAAATGATAATGATTTAAGTACAGACTTGGGGCAAATCTGTAAATTTTATTTTGCAGGTTAATGACGCTACCTATGAGATTCCAGATTTTTCACCAACCATTAAAGGTGTTCTTTGGGAAAACTGGCCAATGGATAAAGGTGTATTTATTGCTTATGATGATGATAAGGTGTACACTTACGTCTTTCACAAGGACACTATACAAGGTACTAAAACCCCTTTTGTGTATATTTGCTGACAAATGAATTTCCCATTGCAGTAAAATTAAAACATTCCTTTCTGATGTTTGTGCTGAGTATTGGCTCTCAGCATTGAGATGTCTGTTTTATAATGTAGGAGCCAAGGTTATTTTGGCTGGTAGCACCAAAGTTCCTTTTGCTCATAAACCTTTGCTGCTATATAACGGAGAGCTGACCTGCCAAACACAGAGTGGAAAAGTAAACAACATCTACCTTAGCACCCATGGCTTTCTCAGCAACTTAAAAGATACGGGGCCTGAAGAACTGAGACTAATGCTGACACAGAATTTAATGCTAAAAAGGTAGGTTTTCAAATACTTCTTTTGGAACTTCTCATTTGCTTTCGTGATTTTAAAGGTCAAATCCTATAATTATTTTATCTTATTTTATTGCTTTATTCTTTCTCCTTGCAAGAATTTTTTTTTATTTTTTGTAAATGTAGAAGTACAAGTACAGTTGTGCTACATGGATATAGTGCATATGGTGAAGTCTGGGCTTTTAATGTACCCATCACCAGAATAGTGAACACTGTACCCAGTGGGTAGTATTTTATCCCTCAACCCTGTCTCACCGTCCTGCCTTTTGGAGTTTCCAGTATCTATTATTCCACCTGTATGTCCATGTGTACCCATTGTTTACCTCCCACTTCTAAGTGAGAACATGCAGTTTTTGACTTTGGGCCATTTCACTTAGGATAATGACCTCGAGTTCCATCCATATTGCTGCAAAAGACATGATTTCATTTTTTTTTAATGGCTGAGTAGTATTCCATGGTGTGTATATCTATATATACATACCACTTTTTAAAATCCAGTCATCTGTTGATGGACACTTAAGTTGATTCCATGACTTTGCTATTGTGAATAGTGCTGCAGGAAACATATGAGTGCAGGTGTCTTTTTGATAAAATGTCGAATCCTATTCAATAGATGGAGATAACAGCACTTCCCTTGTTCATTTCACAGGGATATTGTGAGGCTCAGATAAGATAGTCAGCTGTTTTTATTATGAGTACTTTATTACAAGAAAATCCCTTAAGAACAAAACAGTTTCTAAGCTTCCAAAGAGCCCAGTTATTGGGAAATCCTAATAAACCTAATTATTTCAACAATATCTTGATTTCATCATAACGAAATTTGATTTTGCTTTGCTTATAATTTCCTTTTCGTGTTTTTTTCTCTTATCTCCTAGAGCCACCGTGAATTCCTTTGACGTTCTAATTCTTCCGAGCCTCTCTTAAATGTTGCTATTTATTGGGGTCTCATGAGTTTCCTTCTCTTCTTACTCTAATTATTCTTCCTGAGTGAATCTCCTCTGCTTAACATGGCTCAACATACCACCCATATGAAGCTGACTCTAAAATCTGTGTCTTTGTCTTAAACCTGTACTTAACAACTACCTTCCAGTCATATGTCCTTGGAAGTCCATGAGCTCTTCAAACTTGCCCTTTCTAAAACTGAACTCAGCGATTTCCACAGACCCCTATTTTCCCTCACTGTAATCACACATGCACATGCCTTAACACATACAGACACCAGCTCCTTTCCTCCTCCTGTGTTCCCTCGTCTATTCCCAGGCCCTCACTTGGAATAATGTGTGATGTAACTAACCACTTCCTAACTGCTCTGTCTGCCAATAGCCTTGTAACGATCTCATCTGTTCTCCACACACTTTTGAAAGTGTGATTTGATCCTCTCATTTCCCTGCTCAAGATCCTTCAGTGACTTTCTATTGTCTTTACAAACAAATCCAAATCCCTGGGGGACCTCCATGACCTACTAGGCACTTCATGATTTAACACCAGTTCAACTGTCTCCACTCAACTCCCTCTCTGTTCCACTGGCTGCTGAAATTGCATATATTTCATGATTCTTCCTGGAATGCCTTTTCCCCGTCTCTGAATGTAGTAACCCCTCTTTCTTTACCCATCAGCGATTAGTGGAGCCATTTCCTGCTCCAGGAAGCCTTCCCCGACTTCCCCACCACCACACGCAGTCCTGCTTAGGGTCTTTCTGATGTGTTGCCTCAGAGCCAGGATGCAGTATACACAGTGGTTAAGAGCATGACACCACTTACCTCTGTGTGCCTTGGGCTAGTCTTTTAACATCTCTAAACCTCACTTTCCTAATCTATAAAGGAGAAATAATGATAATACTCAGTGGGTAGGGTTATTAGGGTAAGAGAATTTATGCAAAAGACTTAGCACAAAGAGTTACCTATTGTAAGTACTCAGTTACCTCTGTCAAACTATGCTATAGTCATTTGTTTCCTTATCTGTCTCTTCCACCTTCCCCAATTGTGACTGCCTTAAGGACAGCAACTGTGGTTGATTTTTGTATCATGTTTCCAAGCACATAACAGGAGTTCAGTAAATGTGTGTTGGATGAAAAAATGGAGAGGTAAATAGATAAATGGATGAATGAATAGACAGATGGATGTAATATATTCACTCATGTAGAGGTTCCACAAAAAGTCTAATTGGCATTTATGTTCATGTTTTAAACCAGAGGTCAGAAAACCTTTTCTGTTAAGGTCCAAATGGTAAATATTTCAAGCTTTACTGGCCATAGGGTCTCTATCGCAGCTACTCAGGCTGGCTGTTGTAGCAAGAAAGTGGCCACAGACAATCCATTAAAGAGTGGGCTGGGCTGGGTGCAGTGGCTCACACCTGTAATCCCAGCACTTTGAGAGGCCGAGGCGGGCGGATCACAAGGTCAGCAGATCGAGACCATCCTGGCTAACACAGTGAAACCCCATCTCTACTAAAAATGCAAAAAATTAGCCAGGTGTGGTGGCACACGCCTGTAGTCCCAGCTACTCGGGAGGCTGAGGCAGGAGAATAACTTGAACCCAGGAGGCCGAGGTTGCAGTTAGGTGAGATTGCGCCACTGCACTCCACCCTGGGCAACAGAGCAAGACTCCATCTTCAAAAAAAAAGAGTGGGCTGATGAGTGACTTTGTTCCACTCAAGCTGTATTTTCAAAACAGCAGCTGACTAGATTTGGCCCATGAGCCATAGTTTGCTGACCCCTGTTTTAAACTTCTAAATTTATAGGAATAGAATACTAATTTTATTAGACTTATGTGAGAACAAAAATAATATTCATCTATGTGTGAAATAAGAAATAAATGAACAGAATTAATTTAGTTGTTAATTGAGTAGGCTGATTACAGAGTAGATTCAGATTAATAAAAGAAATTCAGGGAAAAACACTTATCTGCACAAAAAAGGAAAAAAGCTTAAGTGTTTTTTCATTACTTGTAAATGACAATTACAGGTTAAGAAATGTTTTAGACAGTTTATCTGGGGCACACTATTAGATGACATGTAGTCTGAAAATTGCCTAACATGTGGCAAGTGGAGCATTCTGATTAAGCTTATGTACTTACCTCCCAGGTTTTCTGATGCTTGGGAAATATGCAGGATTCTGAATAATGAGGCTGCCTGGAATGAGTTGGCCAGAGCTTGTCTACATCACATGGAAGTGGAGTTTGCAATCCTTGTTTATCGGAGAATTGGAAATGTTGGCATAGTGATGTCCTTGGAACAAATAAAGGTAAACAGCATGTTATAGAATTATCAAGTTAAGATTTAAATGCTAGTTTAAGTTAAATGCAGTCTAAATTTTTTGCGTTTAATCCTACCTAACTCTTAAACAAGTGAATCGATAGAACATTACCACTTCCTACTGATCAAAGTCCTTAAAAAAAAAAAAAAAGTTTCTAGATATTAGCCTTTTGTCAGATGAGTAGTGTTCCTATTTCTCCACATCCTCTCCAGCACCTGTTGTTTCCTGACTTTTTAATGATCGCCATTCTAACTGGTGTGAGATGGTATCTCATTGTGGTTTTGATTTGCATTTCTCTGATGGCCAATGATGATGAGCCTTTTTTCATGTGTTTTTTGGCTGCATAAATGTCTTCTTTTGAGAAGTGTCTGTTCATATCCTTTGCCCACTTTTTGATGGAGTTGTTTGTTTTTTTCTTGTAAATTTGTTTGAGTTCATTGTAGATTCTGGCAAACACTGCATGTTCTCACGCATAGGTGGGAATTGAACAATGAGAACACATGGACACAGGAAGGGGAACATCACACTCCGGGGACTGTTGTGGGGTGGGAGGAGGGGGGAGGGATAGCATTAGGAGATATACCTAATGCTAAATGATGAGTTAATGGGTGCAGCACACCAACATGGCACATGTATACATATGTAACCTGCACATTGTGCACATGTACCCTAAAACTTAAAGTATAATAATAATAAAATAAAAATAAAAAAAGTTAAACTCTTGCATTTTTTTTCTCATCAAAATTGCTTTTATTTGTAGGGAATAGAGGACTACAATCTTTTGGCAGGACACCTTGCCATGTTTACCAACAATTATATCCTGGCTCAGGACCTGTACCTTGCATCCAGCTGTCCTATTGCTGCCCTGGAGGTATGGCAGCAAATAAGAATGGAAATTGTGTAAGAGGTATCCAGTGGGGAAAGGGGAAAAAAAAAATGGGGCCAGGTGCAGTGGCTCACGCCTCTAATCCCAGCACTTTGGGAGGCCAAAGTGGATGGGTCACCTGAGGTCAGAAGTTCGAGACCAGCCTGACCAATATGATGAAACCTCATCTCAACTAAAAATACAAAAATTAGCCAGATGTGGTGGCATGTGCCTGTAATCCCAGCTACTCGGGAGGCTGAGACAGGAGAACTGCTTGAACCTGGGAGGTGGAGGTTGCAGTGAGCCTGTAATCCCAGCTACTTGGAGGCTGGGGCAGGAGAATCGCTTGAACCTAGGAGACAGAGATTGCAGTGAGCCAAGATTGTACCACTGCACTCCAGCCTGGATGACAGAGCAAGACTCTGTCTCAAAAAAAAAAAAAAGGAAAGAACATAAGAACATGCAAAGGAGGATCACCCCTTGTATATAATTAAAATTTCTCAGCACAGACACTATATGCCTTCCCCCTCCTAAAATTCAAACATGTCAGTTTAAGAAGCCCTGAGTACTCATTAATTATAATGTTAATCATTAAAATTATAATTCAAAAATATGTTTATTCTGCATTTTGTGGAGGCATAAAATGCATGGTATTATAACATTACTAATTGAAATTTAAATGTGTCCAAAGAGAACAGATTGTGTAAATTACAAAAACATATACAAGGAAAAATATCACCATATATTGAGTGCTTACGTGGGCCAGGCACTTTTCTAAGCACTTGACATGTATTAATTCATTTAACCCTCCCAACAATCCTATGAGATAGGATTGGTTTTTTCTATGTTTTCCAGATGGGAAAACCGAGGCACATTTATCCTTATTGTGTGAAATTCTGTTGTGTATTAAGAGGTGAGCTAAGGACTAGTGTACCATCACTGGTTTCCCAGAGGTGAGCATTGCAGGAGAGGGCCTAGAGCAGGATGAAGGGCCTAGTTAGTTCAAGGGCAGGGAAGAAGGGAAACGTGGCAATATAGACTAGCAATGAGGAGCATAGACTTCACAGTCAGACATGTCTTCGTTCAAATTCCAGCTCTGTATAAGCTTGGACATGCTATTTAACCTTTCTGAGCCCTAGATCCTATTTCTTTAAAGTGGGAAGAATAATATCTAGCCCACGGGATATTTGTAAAGATTTAAAAATGAGAATGAGGTCTTTTAGCACAGTGCCTGATCAATAGTAAAGACACATCATTAGCTATTGTAATCATTAATATTATTTCACCTAAAACTGGCATTTCTACAACTGTGTAAAAGAGGTTGTTTTGGAAGCATTTGTTATTTTACAACTTTCCTTTTACAAATCATTCTATAGCAAATTTTCATTTTTAAATTTTAAGTGAACTAAATTAACTTTGTTTTAAGAAAAATTTAGGTAATTTTACAATATTATTTAAGATAATTGGGACACCCTGAGAAGTTTTCAAAACTTGGATTAGTACTCACTGAAATAGGAATGTGGCTGTGATGACTGAGGGGAAAGATGTCATCTCAACTCTTCTGCATTTAACTGTGGGCACTTGTCATGTGCTGCTAGACTTGGAAAGGATTTGAGGTAATGGATTGATAATGGAGAGGGGTGATTACTCTTTAACCTCACTTTGACAGCTGATGAGTTAACCAGGTGAAGAGTTCAGAGGCAGAGCCCTACTGCCCAGCTCTGTCATGTACCGGCTGTGTAACCTTATATACAGAGGAGGCTCTCTTTGCCTAAGTTTCTGGATCTCTAAAATGGATACAAGAAAGTATTAATACATTGCAAAAGGGTAGTCATGAAAGATAAATAAGCTAATCCCCTAGAACAGTATCTGGCAGATAATAACACTTGAAAAATGTTAGCTATTATTGTTTAGGAAGTATGAATAAAGTGAGGAATGAACTTTAAAAGATTATTTAATGATTAGTTTATATTTAGAATTATGTACCAGGCAGAGAAAAAAGACCACAGGAACTGGGAAGAAAGATATATTTACATTTTAGTTACGTTTGCTATTACTTGTGTTGTGATAGAGCTTCAGATTTTCTAAGAAAAAAACACCAATTCCTATAGCAAAGTGTTCTCAACTTTTTAAAATCACCACCTTCTAAAAATAAAAATTAACTTTAATTGATTACATTAATTTAATTTGATTACTCCCTCCTGAGAAAAATTAAATACTAAGGACTAAGATTTTGTTAGGTAAGACTGAGTTTTGGAGGGCCACAAACCATTATAATAGCTAAGATGTTTTTGCCCCTCCAAGAATCAGTTTTTGCCTCCTTCAGGGCTCTATCAAGACCCTATTGAGTATGCATACTATAGTAATATATTATCATTGTAAAGATCAAGTTTCATTATTTAAACAAAAAGGTTTTGTAATTAGTTTTATTAAAACTAGCTCTTGGTGGTAACTTTGAAAAATAATTTTGCTCATTTGAAATTAAGGTCTTTCTCTTCTTAACAGATGAGAAGGGATTTACAGCATTGGGACAGTGCTCTACAACTGGCAAAGCGTTTGGCCCCAGACCAGATACCTTTTATATCAAAAGAATATGCTATTCAGCTTGAATTTGCGTAAGTCTTTGTTTTTATACATTTCAGTCAGTAGCTGATGACTGCAAATATCTTCAGTTCGAAACTTCCATTAATGATAAGGCCCTCCATTGATTTAATAATTTTTTTAGAGAAAAAATACTGTATTAATTATATATCTGAAAAATGTTTTTTCTAACAATGTCTTATCCATGCATTATCCACTTTAAGTTTTCAGCATCAAAATCTAAGTCTGGATCTAAGCTGTTTCTGCATTTAGAATCTAAATGTTATTATTATTATTATTTTTATTTTTAATAGAGACAGGATCTCTCTCTGTTACCCAGGCTGGAGGCTGTGGTATGATCATAGCTCACTGTAGCCTTGAACTCCTGTGCACAAGTGATCCTCCTATCTCAGCCTCCCGAGTAGCTGGGACTATAGGCATGCACCACAAGGCCTGGCTATTTTTTAATTTTTTTTTAATTTTTAGAGAGACAGGGTCTCACCATCTTGACCAGGCTGGTCTCCTGGGCTCAAGTGATCCTCCCAACTCAGCTTCCCAGAGTGCTAGGATTATAAGTGTGAGCCACTGCGCCCAGCCTAAATATTATTTTTAATCACATGTGGCCATCAACAACTATGCATAGCATCACACTGTTTTTCCTAACTTATGTTCGTGGTTCTGACCTCCTTTAACGCTTCGAGGATTTGCTCTGTAATTTCAAACCATAGTGAAAAACACCAAGGTTTGGTCTACATTTTCTATTTGCTTAGAATTATAGTTTTTTCTAACAAAAGTAGACAAATGGGACTTAATTAAACTAAAAAGCTTCTACACAGCAATAGAAACAATCAACAGAGCAAACAGACAACCAACAGAATGGGAAAAAATATTTACAAACTATGCATCCAACAACAAGCGAATATCCAGAATCTGCAAGGAAATCAAACAACTCAACAAGAAAAAAACAAATAACCTCATTTAAAAGTGGGCAAAGGACATAAATAGACATTTTTCAAAAGAAGACATATAAGCAGCCAACAAAAATATGAAAAAATGTTCAATATTATTAATCATCAGAAAAATGCAAATTAAAACCACAATGAAATACCATCTTATACCAGTCAGAATAGCTATTATTAAAAAGTCTAAAAATAGCCGGGCGCGGTGGCTCACGCTTGTAATCCCAGCACTTTGGGAGGCCGAGGCGGGCGGATCACGAGGTCAGGAGATTGAGACCACAGTGAAACCCCGTCTCTACTAAAAATACAAAAAATTAGCCAGGCGTGGTGGCGGGCGCCTGTAGTCCCAGCTACTCGGAGAGGCTGAGGCAGGAGAATGGCGTGAACCCCGGAGGCGGAGCTTGCAGTGAGCCGAGACTGCGCCACTGCACTCCAGCCTGGGCGACAGAGCGAGACTCTTTCTCAAAAAAATAAAAAAAATAAATAAATAAATAAAAATAAAAAGTCTAAAAATAATAGATGTTGGTAACGATGTGGAGAAAAGGGAATGCTTATATACTGTTGATAGGAATGTAAATTAGTAGAACCTTTATGGAAAACAGTATGGAGATTTCTCAAAGAACTAAAACTAGAACTACCATTCAACCCAGTAATACCACTACTGAGTGTATATCCAAAGGGAAAGAAATCATTATATCAAAAAGATACCTGCACTCATATGTTTATTGCAACACTATTCATAATAGCAAAGGTAAGGAATCAACCTAAGTGTCCCATCAGTGGAGCACTGGAGAAAGAAAATGTGGTATACACACACACACACACACACACAGACACACACACCATAGAATACTACTCAGCCATAAAACAAGAATAAATTGTGTCTTTTGCAGCAACATGGATGGAACTGGAGGCCAAAGGGAAGTAGCTCACAAAGTCAAATACTGCATGTTCTCACTCATAAGTGGGAGCTCAGCCATGGGTACACAAGGACATACAGAGAGGAATAATAAAACACTGGAGACTCCAAAAGGTGGGAGAGTGGATGAGGGTTGAAAAATTACCTGGGTATATTAAAAGTCCAGACTTCACCGCTACCCAATATATGCATGCAAAGACGTGCACTTGTACCTCACAGATACATACATTTTTTTAACTAAATGATTTTTTTAATTACAGTTTTTCTTTTTTGAGTTGCACATGTATGAAAATTAGACAATTGCTGTTGCAATTCAAGCCAAAAACTCTTCCCAGGAAGATATTGAGTGCTTGAGTAATAGACCTTTATGATGCATGAATAGGAGTCACAAATCTCTCTTGCTTTTGGAAATTCCATAATCTATTTTGAGAAATTTAGAATTTTCTAGTGATCTTAATTGCTAGACCCTCTTAATTGTCAATAGTCTTAATTGACAGACTATACATTTTTATTGCAGTGTTGCATCGAAGTGTAATTTTAGAGGCATTTAGGATCCAGTTTTAAGTTAACATTCAGCCATGGTTGGTGCTACCAATGCAAATATCTGCAGAGAAAATAAATGAATAATTTATTTGCAAATATAATTTTGTACATGTATGTGTAATGACAACCGATTTCTTTTGACATTTATTATGATACATTCCAACTTTCAAAAATATTAAAATATGAAAAAAGATTAGTCTTTAAACAAAGAAAGTATAGTTCTAACGTTTGATTTTTTCTAAAAACATTTTTACATAGTTCTACTTTACTGTCATAGAGACTTTGGATTCATTGAGAATACTGACACATAAATTCATGTTGTAGGAGTTATTCTGTCAAAAAGTAGTCTTTGGACCAGGTACGGTGGCTCGTGCCTGTAATCCTAGCACTTTGAGAGGCCCAAGGGAGGAAGACTGCTTGAGCTCAGGAGTTTGAGACCAGCCTTGGCAACATAATGAGAACTTGTCTCTACAAAGAAAAAAAAAAAAAGCTAGCCAGGCCTGGGGTCACATGACTGTAGTCCCAGCTGCTAGAGAGGCTGAGGTGGGAGGATCACTTGAGCCCCAGAAGGTTGAGGCTGCTGTGAGCTGTGATCACGCCACTACCCACCAGCCTAGGCAGTGGAGCAAGACCCTGTCTCAAAAAAAGAAGTACTCTTTCATTTCTAACCATGATATCTTATTTCAAATTTTCTATTCTACAGATTAAAAACGTTATAGAGATTTTCTTCTTAACAAATCTTGATTTCAGTTTGCCACATTTCTGTTCCTTATAAATGCCTATACCAAAAAGTGATGTTGGAATCTTAGTACATAACACAAGAGACAGGGCCCCATTGCCCTGGCCCTCCACCTGCCTCCTGAGGATGACTGAGTCTTAGAATATAAAATTTCTGTGCTAAGAAAGAAAGATGATCCACCAAGTCCTGTCAGAGTACAGACACCCCAGTAAGCCCTCAGACCATCCTGAACACTTCGATTTTCACTTCCTTCAGGAAAATTGAAGTTTTGTAACAAATTTTCAAACTTGTCTCATTATGGTCAGATGAACTGAGTTCAATTGAAAGCCTCTGTGTTGTTGTTTCTAACCCTTTCTGCTCATCACTTGACCATGAAGCCACTGATTGTCAAAGCTTTCACTGATATTCATATGCAAATCTTCGGACCCTAATGTACACACACTCTAGCCCCCAATAGTCTGAAGGAATTTCCTTGTGATAATAGGAACTAACCTAGGTATAGTTCATTGTCATCAAATACCTGAGTAGCCACCAGCTATGACTTTGACACCTAAGACCCTAGGCCTGTGTTCAATTTCAACAGTCTGTTTCATTATGCATCCAAGACCTTGATTAGGTCAAAGCAGGGCCAGTCTATCAGGTCTGGGTGAGATTTAACTTACTAAAGTCTGGGATTAAACTAATGAGTTAGTTCCATATGAGAGCTTCAAAATAAAATAATAAATAATCCAGTGAGCTAAAAATAACATAAAAATAAAGTGAGAGTTCCAAAGTATTAATTTAGCTTGCCCAAGGAAAATCTCAGACTCCTGTGGGAGGAACTGTCAACTCAATTGATTATATCAGCTGAGCTAGGGATATCTCCTGAGAGTGTCTCCTCCCTATTCTCAGGAAAAATCCCTAGCTTGGTTGATGTCATCAGGTCCATATTGGTAATTTCCACTTAGGAACATTGCTGACTATGGAGTCCTAGGCTGACCAAAAGAAAGTTCTCAACTGCAGAACAGCTTCTCTTCCAAAAATATCCTTGTACATTAATAGATGAGGAAAGTGAATGAGGCTTAGAGAGGTTTAGTACCTTGCCTAAGCTGATAAAGTAGTGATAAGGTAGATCTCAAATCATGCCATTTCAGAGCTGATTAATTTATCCTGGAGAAGATGGTTTCTTAGAGGAAGATAGATCCCAAAAAGTATCTTAGGCAAATCGCTGATTCATTCTATCCCAAACAATGAAAATAAATTGAAATGATAAAAGTCTTCTGTATATGCAGATCCATGTTAGCATCAGTCATGGGAAGAGAAGATTATTATTGTTATTATTATTTTTTTTGAGATGGAGTCTCACTCTGTCACCCAGGCTGGAATACAGTGGTGCAATTTCAGCTCACTGCAAACTCTGCCTCCCGGGTTCAAGCAATTCTCCTGCCTTAGCCTCCCAAGTAGCTGGGATTACAGGTGCATGCCACCACACCCGGCTAATTTTTGTATTTTTAATAGAGACAGGGTTTCACCATGTTGGTCAGACTGGTCTTGAACTCCTGACCTCATGATCCGTGCACCTCGGCCTCCCAAAGTGCTGGGATTACAGACGTGAGCCACTGTGCCTGGCCCGGGAATATTATTTATATCGTGTATATTAATACTTTCTCTTGGTGTAAGAACCAGAGCCCTCAGTACTGTAATCTCCAATGTATTCCTCCACTTCTACCCTTTAATAAATTGACAGCCTTCCAGATTCCCTCAGTATATATTCTTGTAAATATTGGGCCTTTGGTTAAAAAAAAATGTGTTTTATAGTCACATGATTGTCATTTAGTGCCCCAAAGGAAATAATTAACCAAAAGTAGCCAATAAAATTAATGTAGCTTCTTATCAGAAAAAATAGCTAATACGTGCTAGGCTTAATACTTAGGTGATGGGTTGATAGGTAAAGCAAACCACCATGGCACATGTTTACCTATGTAACAAACCTGCACATCCTGCACATGTACCCCGGAATTTAAAAAAAAAATTAATGTAGCTCTTCAAAATGCCTAGCATACCACACAGTAAGTACCTTATAGTATAGCATAACCCAGCTTAATAATTACTTTTAAAATAGCAACATAATGACAGACTGCACTTTGAAAGAATGCATCTGTAGTGTTCCACATCTTTTGTGAGCTTAAGCAACTCAGTGACAAAGATTATCTTTTAAATCTTGTATTTGTAAATTGGTCTACTACGCCCCAGTGGTGGCTTATGCCTGTAATCCCAGCACTTTGGGAGGCCGAAGTGGTGGATCATTTGAGTCCAGGAGTTCAAGACCAGCCCTGGCAACATAGTGAGACCTTGTCTCTACAAAAAATTCTTTTAAAAATTTGCAAGGCATGGTGGCACATGCCTATAGGCTCAACTACTCAGGAGGCTGAGGCTGGAAGATCACTTGAGCCAGTGAGGTCGGGGCTACAGTGAGTTGTGATTGTGCCACTGCACTCCAGCCTGGGCAACAGAGTGAGACCCTGTCTCTAAAAAAAAAAAAGAAAGAAAAGAAAAAAAGAAAAGGAAAAAGTATATGTAAATAAAATTCTAAAATATATATTAAAATTCACTCTTTTTTTTTTTTCAGGGGTGATTATGTAAATGCTTTGGCTCATTATGAGAAAGGAATAACAGGTGATAATAAGGTAACCTTGGATAAAGATAAGATATGCCTAAGTATCTCTGGGTTTGTTTTCAGTTTCATTTTTAAAAATCATGGTCTTATTTGTATTGTATTTAATATCTAGCAGGTGAGCCTTTTCTTTGGTTTACTAACAACCTTGCAAGGAAATAGTTAAATCATTTTAAAACACTTCAAGCTCTTAAAATCTGATGATGACAATATTTTTATCAGTCTGATAAGTTTTACATTATTAATATAAGTCTCATTAAAGTTGGAAATAAGATTTTTATCCTTTCTTACTTATAGGCTATGATTTTCATAAGGTTTTTCCTTTTGCTCTTTTTAAAAGTTTCAGTAGGCCAGGTGCGGTGACTCACACCTGTAATCCTAGCACTTTGAGAGGCCAAGGCGGGCGGATCACAAGGTCAGGAGTTCAAGACAAGCCTGGCCAATATGGTGAAACCCCGTCTCTACTAAAAAAAAAAAAAAATACAAAAATTAGCCAGGCGTGGTGGTGCACGCCTGTAGTCCCAGCTACTCAGGAGGCTGAGTCAGAAGAATCACTTGAACCTGGAAGGAGGGGGTTGCAGTCAGCCAAGATTGTGCCACTGCACTCCAGCCTGGGTGACAGAGCGAGATCTGAAAAAAAAAAAAAGTTTCAATAACCATTTTGAAAGTGAATTCCCAATCCATAAAACTTCACTCTGCCGTTTCTTTCTCATATTGTATCTTTTAAGATGACCCTGGAGAGCATGACCCACTGTGCCACCTCTTTTTCCCATCCCAGAATTCTAGCTTAAAAACCTAAGATTTATAATAATAATTGCTGTTTTTAAGTTAGGTGATGTCTTGTGAAGGTTGAAAATCTTTTGACTTTCTGTTTTATATATAGCATTTTTATTACAAAAGTAATGCAACCTCATGATAGCTAATTTGAAAAATCATCAAAATATGTTAACATGAAAAGTGAGTCCAGGCCAATGTGGCAAAACCCCATCTCTACTACAAATACAAAAATTAGCCAGCCGTGATGACGGGCGCCTGTAATCCCAGCTACTTGGGAGGCTGAGGTGGAGAGAATCGCTTGAACCGGAAGGCAGAGGTTGCAGTGAGCTGAGATTGCGCCATTGCACCCCAGCCTGGGCAACAGAGTGAGACTATATCTCAAAAACAAAAAAAATGGGTTCAGGGCCGGGCACGGGGTTTCACGCTGGTAACTCCAGCACGTTGGGAGGCCAAGGCCGGTGGATCACTTTAGGTCAGGAGACCAGCCTGGCCAACATGGTTAAACCCTGTCTCTACTAAAAATACAAAATTAGCCGGGTGTGGTGGCACACGCCTGTAATCCCAGCTACTTGGGTAGCTGAGGCAGGAGAATCACTTGAATTGGGAAGCAGAGGTTGTAGTGAGCTGAGATCTCACCGTTGCACTCCAGCCTGGGCGACAAGAGGGAAACTCTGTCTCAAAAAAAAAAAAAAAAGAAAGAAAAGTGAGTCCAGTATTCCCTCCTCCATCCACACCCCTTAATGGTAACTACTGTTAATGATGTTATATGTTTTCATCCAGAAGCTATTCTAAGCATACTTGTAAATATGGATTTTTTTTTTACCAAAAATTAAATCATTCATTTCCATTCACTCAGCAAAGATCATGGAGTATTCACTCTGTGCAAAGCAGCATTTTGCTTTCTTCATGGCCTTTCCAAATCAATACATATGAATCTGTCTTAATCTTTTTATTTTTGAGACAGGGTCTCATTCTGTTGCCCACACTGGGGTGCAGTAGAAGAATCACAGCTCACTGCAGCCTCAGACTCCTGGGCTCAAGTGATCCTCCTGCTCCAGCCTCCCTATTAGCTGGGACTACTGGTACATGCTACCATACCCAGATAATTTTTTATTTTTATTTTTGTAATAAAATTAAAATTTTTTATTTTTATTTTTGTAATAAAATTAAAAATTTTTATTTTTATTTTTATTTTTATCTCACTCTGTCTCCCAGGCTGGAATGTAGTGGCATAATCGTAGTTTACTGAAGCTTCAAACTCCTAACCTCAAGCCATCCTCCCGCCTTAGCCTCCCTAAGCACTGGGATTACAGGCATGAGCCACCGTACCCAGCCAGTCTTAATCTTTTAAGAGCTTCTAATATTCCACTGTTTGGATGTACTATAATTTTTTTTATCCACTACCTTTCTGAAGTATAGTTGTGGGGTTTTTTCTATCATCAAAAATACTGCAGGCCAGACGCAATGGCTCTTGCTAGTGATAACCAGTACTTTGGGAGGCCAAGGTGGGAGGAATGCTTGGCACCAGGAGTTCAAAACCAGCCTGGACAACAAAGCAAGACCCCCATCTCTACAAATTTATTTGTTTATTTTCCTTTTGGAGACAGTCTTTCACTATGTTGCCCGGGCTGGAGTGCAGTGGTGAGATCCTGGCTCACTGCAACCTTTACCTCTTGGGTTCAAGCGATTCTCGTACCTCAGCCTCCCGAATAGCTGGGATTACAGGCATGTGCCACCACGATTGGCTAATTTTTGTATTTTTGGTAGAGACAGGGTTTTGCCATGTTAGCCAGGCTGGTCTTGAACTCCTGGCCTCAAGTGATCCACCCATCTCAGCCTCCCAAAGTGCTGGGATAATAGGCTTGAGCCACCATGCCCGTCCCATCTCTACAAATTTAAAAATAAAAAATTAGCTGGGTATGGTAGCATTGCATCACTGCACTCCAGCCTAGGCGATAGAATGAGACCCAGTCTCTCTAAAAAAACAACAGCTTTTTAAAATTAAAAGTAAAAATTTAAAAATTAAATTCATTTTTAAAAATCACTGCAATGAATATTCTACCTAGTACATGTATCTTTAGCTACCTATGATAGTATTTCTGAAGAATATTTTCTTATAAGTCACAAAGGGTACTTTTCATTTTTGACATGGCTAAATTGCTGTTCAAAAGAAATTGTAGTAATTCACACACCCTCCATGTATGTTAGTATCCCCTTCATTCTCAGCAAAACTGAATGTTATCAGTTGTTTTATCTCTACCAATTTTATAAGCAAAAAAGATATTTTATGTATATTTGATTATTGGTGAAGTTGAGCATGTTTTTATTTATTTATTGGCCAATTGTATTTTGTTTCCACTTGTATTTTTTAATGAATTGTCTGATCATGTCCTTTGCTCATTTATCTCTTAGGTTTTTGACATTTTCTTTGTCTGGTTACATCAATTTCAGTTCATTCTTTATCTGCATCGTCAAATACAGTAACCACTAGCCACATGTGTCTACTTAAATTATTTAAAGTTAAATAAATTTTAAAATTCAATTCCTCTGTTACACCAGCCGTATTTCAAATGCCCAGTAGCTACCATATTGGACAGGGCAGATACAGAACATTTCTGTCATCACAGAAAGTTTTACTAGACATGCTGATTTAGATAAAATATAATCTGACATTACATCTTACTAGTAGAGATTAGTTATTTGATAAGTTCTTTAGCTGTCTTTGGTATCTTTAATGAATTTAACAATTACTAAAGAAATGAAGTTTTTATGTTTAATCATGCCTCATAGAGAAATCTTCAATTTGATAAATGATTTTCTTAATTTTATTCATAGCATTTATGCTATATAGCCAGTATATTACTTTTTATATTAAATTTTATACCAAAAAGACATATGAGGGATAGTAAAAATTTGGTCTTAACCATAAAGTTGATCTAGGCTTTTGCAGAACAAAATATAATTTTGTAATAGCTGGTTTAAAAAAAAAAAAAAAAGACTCAAGTGTTATTTTAAAATCATGAGACTTCCCTGAAAAGATGAAAGTAAACCATAACCTTTGGACTCATTTTAGAGTTAAATTCATTGTTCTGTCTTAAACACATCGTGTTAAGTTAGAATCTGATTTGTTAGTGTTTGCCTTGTGATTGCAGGAACATGATGAAGCTTGTCTGGCTGGAGTGGCCCAGATGTCCATAAGAATGGGAGACATACGTCGAGGGGTTAACCAAGCCCTCAAGCATCCCAGCAGGGTCCTTAAAAGAGACTGTGGAGCCATATTGGAGAATATGAAGGTCCTCTTTTCTCTGCATCAATATTCATGTGGTCTTTTATACATAATAACTTAGTATTTTAATAATCCTGTCTTATTTTAGCAATTTTCAGAAGCGGGCCAACTGTATGAAAAAGGTCTCTACTATGACAAAGCAGCATCTGTTTACATCCGCTCTAAGAATTGGTAAGAGCTGCCTGCGGTTTGTTTCTGAACAGGATTGGAAATGAACGTGCCTCTGGGGTCTCCCCACCTGTCTCCTTGCCATGCTTTCTCCCTGTCCATTCTGTTCCCCTATCTAGACCTGCTCTTCATCTCTTTTGTTCTCCTTAGATAAGTTCATATTAATAGTTATTTTCCCAAAGAATAGCACATTCTCCTGGTTTGGTGTGGAGAAATCCTTAATCAGATAAATTAGTAGGAAAAAACAAAAACCCTGTTGTCATAAAAGAGTTAATGGACTAACCATTTTTCTACCTTTAGAGGTAGGAGTGGAGGGGGTGTTAGGAGAAAAAGCAATGAAATCAGCTTTTACCTATAGGAGCCAAGATTCTTCTTTTTTTTTTTTTTTTTTTCTTTTTTTTGAGACAGAATCTCTCTCTGTTGCTCAGGCTGGAGTGCAGTTGGCACGATCTCAGCTCACTGCAACCTCCACCTCCTGGGTTCTAGTGATTCTCCTGCCTCAGCCTCCTGAGTAGCTGGGATTACAGGCATGCTGCCACTATCCCTGGCTAATTTTTTTATTTTCATTTTTCTAGTAGAGATGGGGTTTCACCATGTTGGCCAGGCTGGTCTTGAACTCCTGACCTCAGGTGATCTGCCCACCTCAGCCTTCCAAAGTGCTGGGATTACAGGCCACTGCAACCTGCCAGGAGCCAAGATTTTTGAAAGATAGTAATAACTGGTTTTTGAATCCTAAAACCTAACATTTGGTTATAGCAGACTACTTTTGGAGTGAACATAGTACTCATATTGTTCTCCGGGACCTACCTTTCCAGGGCAAAAGTTGGTGATCTTCTGCCCCACGTTTCTTCTCCTAAGATCCACTTGCAGTATGCCAAAGCCAAGGAAGCAGATGGAAGGTTTGTACACTTTCTCAAATTTATACCATTTTAAAGTAATGTAAGCTTTACAAATTAACCATTGATATTTGCAACCCTGTAAGAAAGGCAAAGCAGAGAAAGACAGAAAACACCTCCATCTACCCCTGGCACTTGGCCTGAAGTGCCAGACTATTAAAATCCTCCTGTGCCTCATATACCTCAGTGTTTCTTTCATATACTCAAATACAGACTATTATCTCTTTTTATTTGAGGGCTTTATAATGGAAGTTGAAATTTTGATATAATATGGCATGAAAATAAAGTGATTGTTATTTTATTAAGGAGGATTATTATTTTATAAATCACGGATGCAGGGGGAAAGAAAAGTGAAGAAACGTAAATTCCGCACATACAGCTGCTTGCTTAAGCCACATATGGCTGCTTGTTTAAGTTTGTTTAAGCTGCTTAACTATCCATTGCTATATTTTAACTGTATTTAAAAATGTATAACTCTATTGTAATACAGTTAAAATATAGCAATGGATAGTTAATATCCTAAACATACAAAGATCTCCCACTACTTAATATAAGAAACTCAAAGACACTAATAGGAAAATAGGCTAAAGACAAGAACACAAGTGCCAGAGGAGGAAAACACAATTATGAAATTGTATTTGATGTAAACATGAAAAGGTTCTACCTCACTAATAGTAATTGTCATATTTGGAAATATTTATTTTAAACTAATAACCACGTTGTCAAAATGTGCTTATATGTACACAACCGATAGGAATGTAACTTTTGGGCTGGGCGTGGTGGCTCACACCTGGAATCCCTGCACTTTGGGAGGCCAAGGCAAGAGGATCACTTGAGGCCAGGAGTTTGAGGACAGCCTGGGCAACATAGAGAGAGCCTGTCTCTATAAAAGTTTAAAAATAAAAAATTTTTTTAAAGAAGTATAACTTTCTGTAGCCTCTGGAAATTAACTTGGAAATATCTACTAAGAAACTTTTAAAGGAGATTTAATACCTTTCACTTTTAGAAAAGTAACCTTAGGAAATAGAGATATACACTGAATGTCTTGTTGAAATGGAGGGAGCTGAGAGCTGATCAGGAACTGAAGAAGGGTCCTGAGCTCTATCTAGAGGTCAACACAAAGGTTTGAGCTTTGTGAGTGAGGATATATAAAGGTTTTATATATCACCATTAAGCTGTATCTATAATTGTGAAAAAAAATCTATATTTTCTATATTACTATTAAAATCTTCCTACTTAAAAGGAAAAAAAAGCAGTAAAATGTTTAAAAATATATAGCTTTGATTCCGATGGGAAAATACAATTTAATATTGATATTTTACTGTTCATTTATCAAATTCCTAAACAGAACATTTTAGTGGGAGGGTTCCTGTTATTTTTCTGATAAAGGAAAAAGAAATTCAGGAAAAATAAGCAGTCACCATCAATAAAATTTAAAAGTGTCCTACATATTTATCAAATTTTCTCCCCAAATTGACAGTGTTAAAAAAAGTTTATGTGAGCTATTTTTTTATAGATACAAAGAAGCTGTTGTGGCTTATGAGAATGCAAAACAATGGCAAAGCGTAATCCGCATCTATCTGGATCACCTCAATAATCCTGAAAAAGCTGTCAATATTGTTAGAGAGACCCAGTCTCCGGATGGAGCCAAAATGGTAGCCAGGTAACATAATACATTAATATTTTTGGACTTTCAAAAACTAACCATAAAAGTAAGCCTCTGCCTTCTATCATCAAATATATTAATTCAAAAGGAATATTTAGTCTTTTTTTTTATCAGGTCTAAGTGTTTAAATTCAAAGGCTGTTCTGGTCAGCAGACGAGAGTATGTCTTTCAAGTGTAAGCATATAAGATAGAACTGCATGCTGGACGTGGTGGCTCACACCTGTAATCCCAGCACTTTGGGAGGCTGAGGTGGGTGGATCACCTGAGGTCAGGAGTTCGAGACCAGCCTGGCCAACATGGTGAAACCCCATCTCTACTGAAAATACAAAAAATTAGCTGGGTGTGATGGTGCATGCCTGTAGTTCCAGCTGCTTGGGAGGCTGAGGCAGGAACCCAAGAGGTGGAGGCTGCAGTGAGCCGAGATTGCGCCACTGCACTCCAGCCTGGGTGACAGAGTGGGACTCCATCTCAAAAAAAAAAAAAAAGAACTGCAATTTATCTAATAAATTTTGATTTTTAAGTGGTTTCTCTTGGTTGAAACATTTTGTAAATCACAAATTTATATTAAGAGTCTAGCTAATTAAAGTACTTTGCTTTAGGTTTTTTCTACAGCTTGGTGACTATGGGTCTGCCATCCAGTTTCTTGTCATGTCCAAATGTAACAATGAAGCTTTCACACTGGCACAGCAACACAACAAAATGGAAATCTATGCAGATATTATTGGTAAATATCATTTTTTCCCTGGTTCTCTTCAAGATGTTTATCATAAAAACACTTTCTCTCTTATGATCTAATTATCAGATTGGTATACATACAAGAATGCGCTTGGTGTAAATGTTTATCATTTATACATAGACACACATGTATCTATGTTATGTGTTGGATTTGAAGATCCCTGCTACTTCAAGGTGAGATGGTATTATTAAAAAGGACTATTTTCAAAAATTAAGGGTTTTTTTGTGTGAATTCCAAGAGAGGCTAGATTTCCCAAATCCTGCTACTTACCAGCCAGTAGTAAATCAAAGATTTCAAAATGAAGATGATAGGAAACGCAGATGATTTTTGAAAATGTAAATATTTTCATTAAAAAATTGAGTTGTAAATTAAGAAAAATGCTTACTTTGATGAAGAGTGATATACACAAGATGTGTTTTTCAAAGATTTGGACAGTCCAAAGGAGAATTTGATATTCTGAGAATGCCTGCTTAGAGGTTTTCTTCTCCTGTTTGCAATTATTTTTAGAAACTACTGAAATAATTTTCAGATTTTCATTTCATAGACCATACATAATGTTATTTGTGTTTTGTTTTTTTATTGTGCTAAAATATATATAATATAAAATTTCCATTTAAAAGTGTACAATTTGGTACATTCATTCACATTGTTATGCGGCCATCACCACTGTCCATCTCTAGAACTTTTTCATCATCCCAGACTGTCTCTGTTCCCATTAAATAATAATTCCCCATTGCCCTCTTTCCTCCAGACCCTGGTAACCATGATTTTACTTTCTGTATCTATGAATTTGACTATTCATGGTACCTCATGTAAGTGGAATCATAAAATATTTGTTCTTTTTGTGTTACTCTGTTTTTTAAAATTCACAAAATGACCATAAGAACTGATGTTAGGATTCACAAGAAAATATTTATTTCAGTCTTCAAGGAAACAAATTAGGTAAAACCTTCTTGGGATGCTTTGGCTTCCCAAATGACTTCTTGTGAAGTCATTAAGATAATTAGAGAAAACAGAGTTAAAAAAAAAAAAAAAGGGAGTACAGACAGGCAACTTTAGAATTGGCAGTGTTTAACTTGACAGATGACATTTCTGTCCTAACATTACCACCACCATTTCACTAAAGCAGTTTTTCTAAGTTCATAAGAATATGGTCTGTCTTATATAAGATGTGTATATTAGGGGTGTCTTCCTCCAGCTGGAAGCACACGGTGGTTGTTATACTTTAGTATTCTATTGGGCCCCAACTCCCATGGGTGAATGTAAACAATGAGTTGGAATTCCAGCAGCTTTTGGGGTCCTTCTTCCTCTACGCTTAATATATTTAAACCTCAAGCCAAAGGAAAAACAGTCATGTCTTTAACCAGCATCTACTGGCTATTTGAATGTCATCTTCCCTACTTGTCTGACAAATATACAGACTATTGTTTAAACCAGGCATTGCTGAGAGGGATGGATTCCATTTGTATTACTAACAAAAACCTTATAATTTCCTCTCCTGGTTCACATTTAGAGTAAAAAAAAAAGATGGAACAGAGTTAATATTTGGAGTAATTGTGATAAGTATGTTTTGTGACAAAAACAGACATTAATAATTACATTGATGTTTGCTGTTAAGAGTTTTTAATCACCTATTTTTAGATCACTTGTTTTTAGATTTTATTTTCAGGTTAGCAATAAAAGGTAAATTTTGCTCAGATATTTTATGCAGTAAACTTCTGTTATAGGTTCTGAAGACACTACTAATGAAGATTATCAAAGCATTGCCTTATACTTTGAAGGAGAAAAGAGATATCTTCAGGCTGGAAAATTCTTCTTGCTGTGTGGCCAATATTCACGAGTTAGTATTTGCCAAGAAAATATACACTGACTCCGCAGGAGTAATTGTAGGAAATATATGTAAATGCCAGTAACTCCCGCTCAGATTTGAAATCTCAGAGCTAACTCTGAAATCTTCCTCTCCCTCCCGCACCCAGTCACAACCTTCCTTCGTAATACATCTCACATCTGTCACTTTCATTCTAACCACCATCAACTCAATCCAGGCCCAGATGACCTTGCTTCTGATTATTGCAGTAGTTTCTTATTTTTCCTGTTTTTAGTTTGTCTGCCTTTAGAGTTTGTCATCCTTTGTTCCCCAAGTAATAGTTGCTTTCACTGTTACTACGCCCCTTGGCCTAAGGCAGGGGTTACAGTGTCCAAAGAAGGGACATCACAGGTAAAGGTGCACATTGTTCATGTAACAGGATAGGGACTATTGAATGGCACATGTCTTGTCTTAAGAAGCCAGCTGTTGCTCACCTCCATAAAATTGTTGTCATTTAGGAATCCAGGCCCTGTAGTGCCAGATCATATGATTTTTTCAAGAGAAACGGAAGCTTGGGGCTGCCAGTTTTGAAATATGTGCCCCAATATTTATAGAATACCTCACTGGCCAAAAAAAAACATGTCTGTGTATGAATTCAGCCTACAGGCCACCACCAATTTGTTGTTGCTGGCCTCTTAGATAAAGTCAAAACTCCTTAGCTGGCACTTAAGAGAATTTCCATAGTTTGACCAACCAGCCAGAACTCCCTAATCTGGCACCCAGCTGTTTCCATGGAAGAGTCCCACACTCCTCTAACAGCCAGGCCTTCATCCATCCTGTTCTCCATCTGGGTTCCTCTCTGCTCTCTACACCACCTACCACAAACCTATTTGTCCTTCAAGTGACACCTTCAGGATCATCTCCATGCAAAACCATCTTTTCTTCCTCAGAGCACCTATTAAAAAGAAACACTGACAATCCAGTCCATTTGTCTTTTTATAGTTGTAAATTTCTTCCTAAGTGTGGTGTTAACGGTGTTCAGGAATTAGACAATTATAACTTAAAATAATCGGTCTCTTATATTATCATCATATCACACAGATCTTCTTAGTAAGATTGTACATAACACAGAAAAGAGGGGCCGTGCCATACCATTCCTGGTATTCTCCACGGGATCTAGCGAAGTCCCACATACATAGTAGCAGGTTGTCAGTAACTATTTGTTGAAAGAATAAATGAATGAAAATAATTAAATCTTCCTACTGAAAAGGGCACATTTTGCCTTTTCATTTCATCAGAACTAGATTCTTCAGAGGGTTAACTGGGTCCTTCCATTTTTTAAACTATACCCAGCTTTTAAGGATATATTTAAGATCCAACACCATGCAAGCCCCTGGTTGAGATGAAGATACTTTCACAGACTGTAATTACTTTGTGTAAAAGCTGTGTGAAAGCTTTGTTTTCCCTAATGTGAAAACATTCTGAAAATTTTTAATTGCTATAATTCTCTTTTCAGGCACTTAAACACTTCCTGAAATGCCCAAGCTCGGAAGATAATGTGGCAATAGAAATGGCGATTGAAACTGTAAGTACACTTTCACTGAAACTTTCAAGAATGCCATTTTTAAAAAAACTTCTTGAAAAAAATTTTAAATATATGCAGAAGTAGACCAAACAATATTACAAACCCCTACATCCCTATCATGTAACTTCAACAGCTGTCGATACATAGACAGCCTCATTTTATTCATACCCTCACCCTCTTTCCTGGGTTTTTTTTAAGTAAATCGCAGTCACCATATCATTTCACTTGTGGATACAATATGAGTGTCTAAAAGATAAGAACCTTTGGATTTTCTTTTAGGTGTAACTTGCATACAGTAAAGTTCACAAATCCTAAGTGTACAACTCGATTAGTTTTTTCCTCTATGCATACCTGTGTAACCCCCCCAGATCAAGATATAGAACATTTCCAGCTCCCGAAAGTCTCCCTCATGTCACCCCCTAGTCAATATCCCCCACCAAAGGTAACCACAGTTCTGACTTATACTCTTATAGATTCATTTAGAAACAGAATCATGCATGTGTCCTCTTATGTTCAGTTTCAGTCAGCATTAGGTATGCAATGTGTCCTTTTTTTGACTTGACAACAGGTCTTTTTTTTTTTTTTTTTAAGACAGAGTTTCACTCTTTTGCCCAGGCTGGAGTGCAGTGGCACGATCTCGGCTCACTGCAACCTCCGCCTTCCAGTTTCAAGCGATTCTTCTGTCTCAGCCTCCCAAGTAGCTGAGATTACCGGCGCCCACCACCTTGCCCAGCTAATTTTTATATTTTTAGTAGAGATGGGGTTTCACCATGTTGGCCAGGCTGGTCTCGAACTCCTGACCTTGTGATCTGCCCACCTCAGCCCCCAAAGTGCTGGGATTACAGGTGTGAGCCACTGTGCCCAGCCCAGCAATAGGTCATTCTTCTTCGTTGCTGTGTAGTATTCCACTATATGACTGTACTACAGTTTATTTACCCCTTACTCTGTTAATGGACTTTTGAGTTGTCTCCAGTTTGGGCATATTATGAATAAATCTGCCCTAAAGCTGTTCATGTCTTTTGGTGAACAAAAGCCCTCAGTTTTATTGGGTATATATCCAGGAGTAGAATTATTAGGTCATAGTATTCTAAATACAGGTCTTTTTGTCAGACATATGTTGCAACAATCTTCAAAGGCAAGCCATGCCTTTTTATTCTCTTGACAAACATAAATTCTTAACTTTTAATAAAGTCCAACTCATGAATCTTTTATAGTTAGTGCTTTTTGGTCCAATTAAGAAATTTTAAGCTGGGTGCAGTGGATCACTTGAGGTCAGGAGTTCAAGACCAGCCTAGCCAACATAGTGAAACCCCATCTCTACTAAAAATACAAAAATTAGCTGGGCATAGTTGTGGGCACCTGTAATCCCAGGTACTTCGGAGGCTGAGGCAGGAGAATCACTTGAACCCAGGAGGCGGAGGTTGTAGTGGGCCGAGACTGTGCCATTGCACTCCAGCCTGGGCAACAAGAATGAAACTCCATCTCGAAAAAAAAAAAAAGAAATCTCTGCCTATCCCATGATCATGAAAATATTTCCCTTATGTTTTCTTCTAGTAGTTTGTTCTATCTGTCTCATTTAGGCTTATGCCATCCCGAATTAATTAGGTATATGGTGTAAGGTAGGGGTCAAGGATATTTCTTCTCAATGTGGATATCCTGTTGACCCAGCACCATTTATCAAAATACTATCCTTTCCACCACAGAATTACCACAGCGCGTTTGTCATAAATGAAATTACCATGTAGTATGAATCTGGTTTGGGATCCTCTAGTCTTTTCCATTGCTTTAGTCGTCTGTCCTTGTACCAATACTCCATTGTCTTGATTACTATATGTATTACATATTATAATCTTTCTGTTTCTGTGGACTTGCCTATCCTAGACATTTTATATAAATGGAACCATATAATATGTGGCCTTTTGTGCCTGCTTCTCTCATTTAGCATCATGTTTTCAAGGCTCTTCCATGTTGTAGCATGTGTCAAGAATTCATGCCTTCTTATGGCTGAATAATATTCCATCGTATGAATATACCACACATTGTTTATTCATCAGTTTATGGGCATTTGTTGTTTCTTCTTTTTGGCTATTATGAGTAATACTGCTATTAACATTTGTGTGCAAGTTTTCATGTGGACACATGTTTTCATTTCTCTTAAGTGTATTACTCGGGAGTGAAATTGCTAGGCCATATGTAAACTCTATGTTTAACATTTTGAGAAACTGTCCAACTGTTTCCCGAAGCAGCTGACCACTTACATTCCAACAGGCACTGTGTGAGGGCTCCAGTTTTTCTAATAACAATTCCTTGATATTGTCAGCTATCTAGTTAGGGTTTGAATTTCTTCAACTCTTGCATAAATGCTTTCATACAGTTTTTAGTTCACCTCAATATCAAGACAAGCCTCATGTATTACGTTTAGTTTATATGGGCCTTAAGTCTCTTTTCATCTCCCTTCCCTTCCCTTCTTCTCTAGTTCTCTCTCACTCTCTCTCTCTCTTTCTCTCTCTTCAACTCTATATCTCCTAAACACCGCCCCCACATGCATACTTGCTATTTATTTGTTAAGAAAATGGGTCATTTATCCTGAGGAATTTCTGACATTTTGATTTAGCTAATTACATCCTTGTGGTATAATTTCCCTGTATTTCCCACTAACTAGTAGTTAAATCTAGATACTTGATCAGATATAGATGATATTTCTGTAAAAACAACTTCATAGATGGTACCATGTACTTCTTATTCTCATCACAGCAGTAGGGCAATATCTTTTTTTTTCTTTTTTTTTTTTTGAGATGGAGTCTCACTTTGTCACCCATTTTCTTTTTTTTTTTTGAGATGGAGTCTCACTTTGTCACCCAGGCTGGAGTTCGGTGGTGCGATCTCAGCTCACCACAACCTCTTCCTCCTGGGTTCAAGTGATTCTCCTGCCTTGGCCTCCAACAGTAGCTGAGATTACAGGTGTGTGCTACCATACCCAGCTAATTTTTTTGTACTTTTAGTAGAGACAGGGTTTCACCATGTTGGTCAGGCTGGTCTCAAACTCCTTACCTCAAATGATCTGCCCACCTTGGCCTCCCAAAGTGCTGGGATTAAAGGCATGAGCCACCATACCCAGCCTAGTAGGGCCATATCTTAAATCAACTTGGGCTGCCATAATAAAATACCATAGTCCGGATGACTTCTGGCGTTTGGGAAGTCCAAGATCAAAGTGCTGGTAATTTGGTTCCTGGTGAGGGCTCTCTTCCTGACTTGCAGACAGCAGCCTTCTCACTGTGTCCGCATGTGGCCTTTCCTGTACATGTATGCAAGGAGAGAGATTTCTTTCGCTTCCTCTTAAGGCTACAGTCTAACCCTAATTACCTCCCAGAGGCTCCATTTCCAAGTATCATTACATGAAGGTTGGGGCTTTAACAGATGAATTTGGGAGATGCAGGGGGACACAAACACTCAGTTCATAATAGCCTGTATTTTTTTGGTCTCTTTTTTTTGTTTTTTTGTTATTTTTTGTCACCCAGGCTGGAGTGCAGTGGCACAATCTTGGCTCACTGCAAACTCCACCTCCTGGGTTCAAGTGATTCTCCTGCCTCAGCCCCCTGAATAGCTGGGACTACAGGTGCCCACCACCACACCTGGCTAATTTTTTTTTTTTTTCTATTTTTTAGTAGAGACGGATGTTTTATCATGTTGGCCAGGCTGTTCTCAAACTCCTGACCTCTGGTGATCCACCCACCTTGGCCTCCCAAAGTGTTGGGATTACAGGCATGAGCCACCATGCCCAGCCTTGTCTCTCTTTTTATGGCGTTAAGATTGATTATTGGGTGTAGGTTTGGTCGGCCTGATCAATCTATGATAAGCTTTCCCATCAACTTTTCACCTAATGATTTCACCAACCATTGATGATTATTACTTAGATCGGGGTGTCCAATCTTTTGACTTCCCTGGGCCACACTGGAAGAAGAAGACTTGCCTTTAATTAATAAGTCCAGAAGGGCTCTGATTTGGGTAGTTCAAGTGTCCATTGCAGGATTAATCAACTGGTGGCCACAGGGATGGAATATCATGCCTGGGCAAATTGGGTCAAATTCCCACCACTAGACAAAGTTCAGTAGCCATGGAGATGGGGTCTGTTAAGACATGGAATTTCCACTAGAACTCCATGGTTGAAGTGAAGTAGAAGCATCTCTCAGAAGAGTTGAAGGAATGAATATTAGACAAAATTATGGATGTCCCTTACAGCTGTCAAATTTCTCTCCTTCCATTAGTATTCTGTAATCCCACAGTACGTTCTCATTGTTGTGTTTCTAATGGATTTTGTTAAATTTTATTAACGCCAAGGACATGTAGTCAGTAAAACCAATATATTTGTACTTATTGCTGGGATTACTTCATTCAGACAAGTCCATTCTGAATTTTACTACTGAATTTTTTTTTCAAGTGCAGCTGCAAGTCATTTTATTCTCAAGCTGCAAAATCTCGAGTGGCTCCCCATTGCCTCCACAATTCATTCACAAATTATCCTTCATGGATCATAAAATCTTAGAAATACCTGGAAGTGAACCAGTCTAACCTCCTTCATTTTACTGATGGGGAAACTGAGGTACCAGAAGATGATATGACTAACCTACAGATACCCAAATAGAAAGTAATCGATCTGGGACTAAAACCAAAGCTTCATTTCCTTCCCACTTACCTCTTACACTCCTCTAGGTCAGCAGCCTGTGCTACAAGTAAATTGGCCACTTTTTTTCCCCCATTTTGAGACAGGGTCTCTCTCAGTTGCCTAGGTGGCACGATCACAGCTCACTGCAGCCTTGACCTCCTGGGTTCAAGCAATTCTCCCACCTTAGCCTCCCAAGTAGCTGGGACTACAGACATGCCATCACACCCGGCTAATTTTTTATTTTTTGTAGAGATGGATTTTTGCTATGTTGCCTTGGCTGGTCTTGAACTCCTAAGCTCAAGTGATCCTCCCACCTTGGCCTCCCAAAGTGCTATGATTACATGTGTGAGCACAGTGCCCAGCCTTAAACTGCCCTCTTTTATTTGAATAGTTCAGGGCTCCACCTCCTTCATCCCTTCACTCTTCCTCCTTACACCTAAAACACCCCTCCCCCTGCACCTCTGCATCTCATACCCCTACCCAATAAGCCTTTCCTAAACTGTCCTCGGGATGAAATTTCACCCTCCCTAGAATAGTCTAAGCGCTTTGAATGTCACTTATTGCTATAGTAACTCCCTTCAGATTTACAAGTTCCTCAAGGTCCAGAACGCATCTCTTTACAGAGTGTTTAGCACATGGCAGTCACTCAATTAATATTTGTTGAATTGAGCACATGTTGGTCCCCAGCTCAGTGAAAACAGATGATACAAGTTTCCTTCCCAATCCTCCATTTCTTTCTTTCTTTCTTGGGGACCTTCCCCTGGGGAAAAAAAAAAATCACTTTTACTCGTGACTTGCATTTTCTCACAATCTGTGCGCTTTCACCTGCTGATTCGCAGCCAGAAGCCACACCCCGGAGTTACTGGGTACATCGTCAAAATGCTTGTGCTTCACCCACCCCCACCCACCCCCGTCCTCAACACCTCAAGGCTCTGAAATGCCTCCTTGGTTTATGGAGGGGTAAGGGAAGTAGGAGGCCCCTCACTGGGAGATGATGGGGAAGGTGGGGCCCACTGGTGTCCCTCGGGTGAGTTGGGAGAGTCCTCCTTACCTCCTTGCACTCAGCTTCTGCCTTCCCCACTCCACGAACTTGCTTGGAAAGTTCCCCACAGATCTCTCACTTGCTAAATATAGAAGTCTCGTCTCAGTGTTCACCCTACTCCATGTTATGGTAACATTTTACCCTATTATACTACATCTTTCTGGACATTTTTCCCCTCAGAACACTGCATCTTCTGTTCTCCACTTCCTTCCCAGATGGTCCCTTCTCCACCTCCTTCCCTGGCCCCTCTGCCCCTTCAATGCAAGCACCCCTCAGCATTCCATCCGCATCCTGCCGTGAGTTGCCTTTGCCTGGCCACATCTATTCCCTGCTGGCTCTCCTGTCTGCCTGTCTGTCCTGACACTTCGAGTGTGCTCTGCTCTCCCTGGGGGCAGCTGCCATTATTGCTGGTGATAAAAACAATAGGGACAGCCGGGCATGGTGGCTCATGCCTATAATCCCAGCACTTTGGGAGGCTGAGGTGGGCAGATCACCTGAGGTCAGGAGTTCAAGACCAGCCTGACCAATATGGAGAAACCCCATCTCTACTAAAAATATAAAATTAGCCAGGAGTGGTGGCATATGCCTGTAATCCCAGCTACTCGGGAGGCTGAGGCAGGAGAATCACTTGAACCCGGGAGGTGGAGGTTGCGGTGAGCAGAGATCACGCCATTGCACTCCAGCCTCGGCAACAAGAGCGAAACTCCGTCTAAAAAAAAAAATAGGGACACCTATCGAGTGCTGACCCTGCCAGTGGGGTGGCCACATTTTGCATATGTAATAGTGAAAATTACTCATTGCTTCTCTGAAATTTAAATTTAACTGGGAATCCTGTATTTTTATTGTCTGTATTTGATAGTCCTGTCTACTTGGCACCTGTCCAAGCCCTGTACGTGTATTAATTTATTTAATCCTCACAACAGTTCTGTGAGTTAGGTGCTTTTATTGCCCACATTGAGGCCCCAAGAGTAATCTGCCCACGATCACATGGGTCTCAAGTAGTGTCACTAAATTGACCTCCAGCAGGCTGGCTCCAGAGCCTTTGCTTTAACCATTTCTCTCTCCTGGCTTATTCACCCAAAGCCATCCACAGAAGCCATCAAGAGAACAAGCTCTATCATTTATGTCCCAACGTCCCTGCTTTACCGAAGTGGCAAGAGCAGAGGTGACACAGATTGGTGAAAGCCTAGCTTTTTCCCCTGACGATGACCACAGGCAGGGCAGTGTGCAGAAATCCTGCAGCCTGAGAGCCTCTGCACCTGCAGGTTCAGGGTCGTCTCTTCATTACTCAAGTCTACTGACTGCATCCTTCCTCTACCCGACAGATCACTTGCAGACTTGTCCTCCTCCCTCCCCTGAGGTGTAGCAAGCAAGGCGTGTTGCTGAGTCCCCAGTGATCATCTCCTCCATTTCCCGGTGGCTTTTCTCATTGTAATGTCATTACCATGATAAGACTGTTCAGTGTTTCTTCCCCCAAGCTGAGCCCCAGGTGTGTTTTTGGCTCACCCCTTTTTAATAGACACAGAATTCTGAAGCCTCCTAATTTTGTAATTCCCTAGTGCTTCCCCTAAATTCCTGACCTCACATTCTGTTCCTGTTAAACTCATACATGCCCATCCTGCAATGTGGTGCATTATTTTTCCTGCTCAGCACCACCCAATACTTCAATGATTTAACTCACCTTTATGGAGATGACTTTTTTTTTTTTTTTTTTTTTGAGGCAAAGTCTCACACTGTCACCCAGGCTGGAGTGCAGGGATGGGATCTCGGCTCACTGCAACCTTTGCCTCCCAGGTTCAAGCCGATTCTTGTGCCTCAGCCTCCCGAGTAGCTGAGATTACAGGCACGCACTACCACACGCAGCTAATTTTTGTATTTTTAGGAGAGACAGGGTCTCGTCATGTTGGCCAGGCTGGTCTTGAACTCCTGGCCTCAAGTGATCCACCCGCCTCAGCCTCCCAAAGTGCTAGGATTACAGGCGTGAGCCACCGTGCCTGGCCTAGAGATGACTTTTAAGTAAAGATTTCTAAGCCAGCCTTCTCTCCAGAACCCCACCCACATTTCAGCTGCTTGCCCTTGTCCAGGCTCCTCTGGCTGGGACCCTCACTTCAATGACACGTAGTCGTGCGCAAGAGCATTATCTCAGGGAGCCGCTGCAGAGGAGGGCACCTGGAGTGATACTGTTGTGTCAGCGCTTGTGCTTAAGATGCTGTCCTCAAGGTGTCATAGTCACTTAAGAAAGTTTTTATTAAAACATCCAAGGGCCAGGCACGGTGGCTTGCGCCTGTAATCTCAGCACTTTGGGAGGCTGAGGCGAGCAGATCACGAGGTCAGGAGATCGAGACCATCATGGCCAACATGGTGAAACCCTGTCTCTACTAAAACTACAAAAATTAGCTGGGTGTGGTGGCGCGTGCCTGTCGTCCCAGCTACTCGAGAGGCTGAGGCAGGAGAATCGCTTGAACCCGGGAGGCGGAGATTGCAATGAGCCGAGATCATGCCACTGCACTCCAGCCTGGTGACAGAGCAAGACTCTATCTCAAAAGAAAAAAAAATATTCAAGAAGTACATTCTCTGTGCATGTGAAAGAAAATATGGTATTTTGATACAGCAGCTAAGAAAAAGCTTCTAAGGATGGATTTTTATTAATGGAGACTCTAGCAACAAATGAAGAAAGGCCCTGATCCTATGTCATATTTCAGGCACTTTACTATGGGTACTATTAATGTTTTTTATTCCATCTCCCTAAGCAGAAGATTGTCTTTTTCTCCACTCTTGCTCGGTTTAAGATGCTGAATTTACTGGGTCTTTCTCTCCGATTAAACAGGTTGGTCAGGCCAAAGATAAACTGCTGACCAATCAGCTGATAGACCACCTCCTGGGGGAGAACGATGGCGTGCCTAAGGTACTGAACACGTGGGCCTTCGTGTGCATCCTCAGGTCTCAGTTACAGTTACAGTTTGATTCTGCCTGTTTTTACCCATCATGCTTTTACAACGTAGACATGAAAATTTTCTCTCTGCCAGTAGCGTAGATCATCTAGACCAGGAGTGTCCAATCTTTTTGCTTCCCTGGGTCACATTGGAAGAAGAATTGTCTTGGGCCACACATAAAATACACTAACACTAACAATAGCTGATGAGCTAAAAAAAAAAAAAAAAAAATCACAAAAAAAACTCATGTTTTTACAAATTTGTGTTGGACTGCATTCAAAGCTGTCCAGGGCCACATGTGGCCTGCAGGCTGTGGGTTGGACAAGCTTGATCTAGACAGACCCTGCGTTTTGGAGGATAACGTATATTCACTCTTTAAAATTGGCTTTGCCACCTGTGAGATAGCCATGCCCGTCTAGATAACAATCCTCACCACATACAATTTTTCTCAAATGTTATAATTTTGTTTATTCTAGGAACTATGAAAAAAGATCACTGATGTTGAAACTATGACCTAGCACTCATCTCTAAAACTCAGTGTGCTTTGTTTATATTTCAAAAATTATAGAAGTTAACAAAAATCAGATTAAGCATAAAGGTAGTTCTCTATAACATAAAATAGAAATAAATTGGCCAAGCGCAGTGGCTCATGCCTGTAACCCCAGCACTTTGGGAGGCCAAGGCAGGTGGATCACTTGAGGTCAGGAGTTGAAGACTAGCCTGGCCAACATGGCGAAACCCCGTCTCTACAAAAAATATAAAATTAGCCAGGCATGGTGGCATGCACCTGTAGTCCTAGCTACTCAGGAGGCTGAGGCAGGAGAATTGCTTGAACCCAGGAGGCAGAGGTTGCAGTGAGTCGAGATTGTGCCACTGCACTCCAGCCTGGGCAACAGAGTGAGACTCCATCTCAAAAAGAAAGAGTAAGAAAGAAATCATTACAAGCATATTTTCAAAATAGGTGACCCACTGTGGCTTCCTACAGAACATCCATCTTCTCCCAGTCCTGGTGAGGAGAGACCCACATACCTTTGAGAATGCCCCAGACCTCCTTCTTCCCCTTTGCTTTATGTTCAAGGAGATTTGCTGGTGAACTTAAGTCACTGATTGGAAGCAAGGGCAATAGAATGTCACAGCTGGAGAGGACTGTAGTGGTCCCTGAGTCCATTTTCTGCATCTTACAGATAAAGCCACAGAGACCCAGAGCAGCTCAGTTAACTAGCCAAAGGATACAGGCCCTTCAGCTGCTCCAGCCACCTCCCATGGTGTCCACTTACTCTAATCTTCTGAAAACCAGCATCAGATGCTCGCAGCTGTTTAGAGTTGGAATAGGAATGGAAAATGGCCAAAGGCCAAAGAAAATGTTATGGGTCAGAGAAAATTGATATGCATATAAAAATTATTGAAAGCTTGCAAAGTTCATATATCATGTAAGAATATATTTTGTTTCCAAGTACATGAGAAATACTCTGTGGAATAGGGTCAGGAATAGACAGATCCTGTGGTTCAAATCCTGACTGGCCCCCTCCTGTTGTTTCAGCTTCTTATCAGTGAAATCGGGATAACAATAGTGCCTTCTTCCTAGGGTGGGTATAAGGATTAAAATGCATTAGTATTTCTCAAGTACTTAGAATACCATCTGGCCATATTGAGCTCTGAATAAATGTTTAATAAATAATTCTTTATTCATTGAGTTTTTTAAAGCAATATCAATTCTCAGTTAATGGCAGATGAATGTGATTCTAACTGAAATACAAAATTCTAATCTCCCCTTAGCTAATGAAGAAAGTAATGTTTCTATAATGGTTTATATGTCAGGATGCCAAGTACCTGTTCCGCTTGTACATGGCTCTGAAGCAATACCGAGAAGCTGCCCAGACTGCCATCATCATTGCCAGAGAAGAGCAGTCTGCAGGTAGGTCCGTGATACATATGTGTTCTCCCCAAACAGGCAGCAGAATCAAGCCCCAGCCCCTTTACTGTGTAGGAAAAAGTAGCCTCTACGTTTCTAACATAGGCTTGCTTTGAACCCAAAAGACTAAAGAGATGACTATTTCTAGGTTTCAGAGGGGTTAGACAATGTACTATCCCAGGGGACTGTATAAATGTAAGAGACTAAGACCATCTCTTATCAAGTGCTATTTCCTCTCCCCGCCCACAACCTCAGAGTTGCTGTCTCATGAATGATGTCTCCTCTCTCTCACCCCTCCAGCCCACAGCCCCCTTCCTAGACCACAACCCCCTTCCTACAGTCTCACGGCATTTTCTTTCCATTCCGTGTGTTTGGCCTTAACAATATGAGACATTAGGCGATGGAGGGTAATGATGCGGTGCCCTTAACAGACCTAGTTCTTTATAATGTGCAGAGACTTGATAGACTCTTCAGGATGGTTCTGCTCACATGTGCTCGTCAATACTTATTGAGTGAGTAAGAGAATTAGTCTGATATCTTCATTAATTTTTATGAGCTGATCTTCTTAAATCTTTATAAATGTGGACACAATTTTGGAAAATATGCAGTCAAATAAGTCATTACTTTATTCAGCTTACATTGATGTAACAACAACTTCTTTCTGTCAGATGCGTGCTAGGAGCTCAGGATACAGAGAGAACTGACACACAATTCAGCCCTCAAGGTCATGATTTGATGGGAGAGACAGAAAGTAAATTCAGAGTTGTTGTACAGGGTGACAAGTCCCAGACTAGAAAGAGAAATAGGCTGAAAAGGCACAATTAAAATAAGAGCGACTGCCGGGTTACCCACAGAATCCTGAAGGTTGGGGTAGGGAGAGTTGGAGGATGGAGACGAGAGAAGGCAACGAAAGCTTTAGCTGAGTTTTGAAAGGATGGGGGAGCAGGAGACGAGGGGGAGTGGGGGTTGCTGGGAGCCAAAGTGCTGGGATGTGGGGAAATGGGGGTGTGGGGAAGTGCTGGCAAGGCTGCAGCATTTACATGCCCTGGAGAAGGAAGGGAGGGAAAATCAGGCCAGAAAGGAGCGCAGAGGCCGATCCTGAAGGGCACAAGTCCTCTGCTCAGGAATTTGCACTTCCAGGCATGAGTGGCGCCATTGGAGAGTTTTATGCAGGGGTGTGACCTTTAGGTGTTTGGGTGTGGATCAAGGCTTGAGGGTTTTGAAGGCATACTCTGACATCAGATGTGAGCCCAGAGCAATCCTGATGAGCACTACAGCAGAAGGAAATGGTGAGAAGCATTCACAGTGGGCATGGGAAGGGAGGCTGGAATTGGGAGACTGAGAGTTAGACTCAGAACTCCATGGCCTGGTGGACTTCAGGGCCAGGGGGGTGCCCTGAGGAAGAGTAAGACATCAAGGAGGACACCACCAGTTTTCACCAGAGCGACTGGCTAGATGTTCATAACATCAATTAAAATAGGAAATCTGGCCGGGCGCAATGGCTCATGCCTGTAATCCAGCATTTTGGGAGGCCGAGGAGGGTGGATTTCTTAACCCTAGGTGCTTGAGACCAGCCTGGGCAACATGGTGAAAACCTTGTCTCTACAAAAAACACAAAAATTAGCCAGGCATGGGGGGATCACTTGAGCTTGAGAGGCAGAGGTTGCAGTGAACAGAGATTGTGCCCTTGCACTCCAGCCTTGGTGACAGAGCCAGATCCTGTCTGTGACAGACAGACAGACAGATAAATAGGAAATCTGCTGAGTTGCTTTGAATAAGACATTATTAAGAGATTACTAACAAGAAGATTAACAAAATCCATTAGTAAGATGGGGGTCCACAGAATGTCCTCAGACGTCACCCTTTGCAGTAATGTCATTTTACCACCTTTTTTCAAGGCAACTACCGGAATGCACACGATGTTCTCTTCAGTATGTATGCAGAACTAAAATCCCAGAAGATCAAAATTCCCTCCGAGATGGCCACCAACCTCATGATTCTGCACAGCTATATACTAGTGAAGGTGAGGCCCATGGAGTGACTTGGGACATAACCTGCCAGGTGTTTGTCCCCCATTGAGATTTTCTCTAGGCCCTTCTCCGTTGGATTAGAGTGATTGCCTAGATCTCTGTATTGTTAAGTAACAAAACAAGAGACAGAACATGTCTACAATACACTGCCTTGTGTGGAATGAGGCATGGGGCAGGAGGCACAGCATCAAACTCCACTGTGGGGACAGGGAGACGGGGAGACGAGGGGGACCAGGCTTCATCATGTGCATCTTCTTATAGTGTGTGCATTGTTTTGTTTTGTTTTTGAGACAACGTCTTGCTCTTTACCCAGGCTGGAGTGCAGTGGCACAATCTCGGCTCACTGCAACCTCTGCCTCCCAGGTTCAAGCAATTCTCCTGCCTCAGCCTCCCAAGTAGCTGGGATTACAGGCACACGCCACCACACCCAGTTAATTTTTTTGTATTTTTAGTAGATATGGGGTTTCACCATGTCAGCCAGGCTGATTTCAAACTTCTGACCTCAAGTGATCCGCCCACCTTGGCCTCCCAAAGTGCTGGGATTATAGGCATGAGCCACCACGCCCAGCTTTCTTATATTGTTTCGATTCTGAAATATGTAAATGTATTACCTGTGCCAGAAAAATAGATTTACTTAAAGCATCTTTCTTTATCCAAAACTTGTTAGTTTATTTATTGTTAGTGGATTTCATAAAATTCCACTGTTTTATAAATATTGTTTAGTTTTCATCCAAATATAAAAATAATATATATTCCCTAAGAAAGTTTAAAGAATATAGAATTTTTTTTTTTTTTTTTTTTTGATATGGAGTCTCACTGTGTCACCCAGGTTGGAGTGCAGTGGCTTGATCTCAGCTCACTGCAACCTCCACCTCCCCTGCTTCAAGCAATTCCCCTGCCTCAGCCTCCTGAGTAGCTGGGATTACAGGCAAACGCCACCATACCTGGCTAATTTTTTTGTATTTTTAATAGAGACGAGGTTTCACCATGTTGACCAGGCTGCTCTCGAACTCCTGTCCTCAGGCAATCCACCTGCCTCGGCCTCCCAGAGTGCTGGGATTACAGGTGTGAGCCACTGCACCCGGCCAGAAAAGAATTTTTTAAAAATTCGTCCTTTAAGTCCGTCACCCAGATATAACAATTGTTAATAGTGATGTATATATTCTTTGTACTTCTATAAATGCATGTTTTTTACCAAATTGGGATTATGTTTAGTTGTGTATATTCTGTTTTTTAAATCAGTAATTATCAATACAAACAAAAATAGATCCTGCAAACATCAAGTACTTGTATGTATAATTTACATAAATGAGTCTGGGCATGGTGGCTCACATGTGTAATCCCAGTACTTTGGGAGGACAAGGCAGGAGGATCACTTAAGCCCAGGAGTTTGAGGCTGCATTGAGCTATAATCACACCACGGCACTCCAGCCTGGGCAACAGAGCAAGACCTCAACTCTAAAAAATGACACAATACAACTTACATAAATGTCATGTATATTCGTGTGTACATTTATATATATACATATTTCTGTAAATATATGGGCAGACTCCAACTTACATATTTTTTCAAATGTTCATTTATGTCACAGTACATCTTTCCATATTAATGCTAAATTGGTTCTCTGACCTGTCCACAAGAGCAGTCATGTTATGAATGATTTACATACTAATTATTGTCTATATCAGCACTGTCCAGTAGAACGTTCTACAGTGACAGAACTATTCTATACTGTACTGCCCAATATGGTAGCCACTAACCTGGCTATGGAGCACTTGAAATGCAGCTAGTACAGCTGATAAACTACATTGTTAATTGTATATGATTTTAACTTTTATATTTAAGTAGCCATACGTGACTAATGCCTACCACAGGAGACTGCACAGGTCTATAATGCTGATTCTAAGGGAAATGCATCTGGAGTTATAACTTGCAACCTCCAGGAGTACATTTCCTTTCAGAGAGGCAGGAGGATCCTTCTTCCATAAAGAAGGGGGTTGGAAGGAGAGAAGTCTTTCTCAGCTGCGGACATGAGTGGTGATTCAATGTCCTGGAAGCACACAATCTAACAAAATGGAGCCTTTAGGAGTGCAGGGGGGACAGAAACACATTGGTGGAAGATGCGGGGCAAAAACAGGAATTCCTGTAAGAGGCCCTCTTGCAACAGAGCTTTCTAGCACCATAAGCCACAGGGGTGCTTCTTGAGTCCTTTTCTTTGGCCCCAAGGGTTGGCATCATTCCACACTCACCCTGCACATTCTCACCAAGTATCCTCAGCCCTGACCCCTCATCTGTCTGCTTCTCTCCATCCCCACTGCCCCACCTTTTTGGCTTCCTCATCTCACCCCTGGATGACTGCAGTGGCTTCATGGCCTGGCCCCTGCTGACTCTCAAGGCTCACCCCATCCTAAACGCACCCCTCGATGTGTCACTGACCCTGCTGGCCCTTGCCCAGTCTCAAGCCTTCCACCCGTCATTGCCCTCTGAGCACAGATAGGGCACCTTTCCTTTAGCAGATTATTCTCTCTCATTCTACCTGATTCCTGACTCACTCAGCTTTCGGGTCTTACCACAATGTGGTGAAGTTGGTCCCCCAAGAATGGCCAGTAAGAGATAGACCAGGGATTTGAACCCATACCAAGTGGTCTAGGGCAAAGTGAAAAGCAGAGCATAGGGTAGGTGAGGCCATGGGGCCAGGCAGCAGCTGTTGAAGAGAAAAAAATGGAGGGATCTCTAGTGGCATCAGCCAGGAAAGTCTACAAGGATCCCTGGGCCATCATCAAGGAGTTGTTTATTTGAGGGAACAAAGCATGAATTGGGGCTAATCAACGACTATGAGAAGAGTAAAATATGTCATTTGTTTCAGATTCATGTTAAAAATGGAAATCACATGAAAGGGGCTCGCATGCTTATTCGGGTGGCCAACAACATCAGCAAATTTCCATCACGTAAGTACCACTGACCAGAGCTCTCACCCTTCCATGCCCCATGCCCCATGCCGCATGCTAGCACAGCGCCCCTTTTGCAGGCTCCCCTCATACACTAACTTGTTTAATTCTCACAGCAGCTCCATGAAGTGGTATGTGAGGTCCCCAAGACCACTCCCAGGTTTGATGATTCTTCACTGGGAGGATTTATAAGAGTCAACACACAGTAGTACCAAAACCTAGATTTATCACAGCAAAAGGATCTGAGGCAAAATGAGCAGAAGGATTCACCCAAAGGCGAGCAGGTGCAGGCACAGACCTCTGAGAGTCCCTTCCCAGTGGAGCACACAGGATGCAAGTTCAGTAACTCCTCCAAGACTGACTTGTACAACATGGTGAAACATAGAGTGCCAAGAAGCTCATTAGAGACTCAGCAGCCAGGAGTTTGATTGGGGTGTGCTCACATAGGTGCCCCCTGCCTGGCATGTACCCAGTTTTCCAGGCTCCCAGAGAGCAGGTGTTCGGCATAAACCACATTGTTTGTACAAAGATTTTAGGCACGGTGAGCCACTCATCAGTTCTGGAAACGGGGGAACCGTCTCCAAATCTATGTTCCAGATGCGAGCCAAGGGTTAGCTGTTCAAGCCTTTCCAAGGATGACAGTCTCAGGCCTGCACACACAAATACGTTTCTGAACAAACTGGGACAAAAGAAAAGAAATAACATTTGCCCAAGATCACATTATGAGCTAATAATAGCCTGACTCTGTGTTTGCAAGCACGGTAGGACGCTGCCTCTGAAAAGGCCTCACTATTCTAAAAGACATGTCATGATAACATTCTTAAATGATTAAATACTGTCACAGTATATGACAGGGATCAGCAAACTTTTTCTGTAAAGGGCCAGATGTTAAATATTTTAGACTTCGTGAGACATATGGTCTCTGTCACAACTGCTCAACTCTGCCATCTTCTCATGAATAATACATAAACGAATGGGCATGACTGTGTTTCAACAGAGCTTTATGTTTGGACACAAATTAACCACATACACTTTTAACATGCCACAAAAATATTTTTCTTTTGATGTTTTTTCAACCATTTAAAAATGTAAAAATCATTCTTAGCTCATGGGCCGTACAAAAAGTCAGAGGGCTAGATTTGGTCCATGGGTCATAATTGGCCAACCCACATTCTCTAAGTGTATTTTTGTCGTCGTTGTTACATGACAGTCTACCGTGCGGGCAAGGTGTGGGATAGGACGAGCACTCTCATGACTGCTGGTGGGGATGGAAATTGGTATGGCCTTTGCGGAAAGCACTTTGGCAATTTGTGGTAAGAGTATTTTTTAAAAGGTCCTGTTTTTGAGCCAGTAATTCTGGGTGTCTATCCTGAAGAAAGAATTTGATGCCTGCAGAGAGATTAGTGTATAAAGTCATTAATCCCCCTAATGCTTTTATCAGCAGTCTTGTCAGATGCAAAAAATATGTCTAAGAGGCGTGAAAGGAAACTCACGGAAGTGTTGCCTCCAAGGGATGCAGGTCCCAGTTTTACAAGGCAGAACATGGTGTAATCAAAGGAAAAGCACTTGATGGGCAGTTAGCCTGACCCCACAGCTACGTACTTTCCTCATTAAACAGATCACGTCTGGTTCTTTGCAGAAAAAACAAAGTTCGGAGACCACGACCCTGTTTTCCTACAGAACCAGGGTGGAGTCCCACCTGTATCACTGAGGACAGGAGACGCTGTGCTCCTGCTGCTCTCCCCTTTTCTCTTGCAGACATTGTACCCATCCTGACGTCCACTGTGATTGAGTGTCACAGGGCAGGCCTGAGGAACTCTGCTTTCAGCTTCGCAGCTATGTTGATGAGGCCTGAATACCGCAGCAAAATAGATGCCAAATACAGAAAGAAGATCGAGGGAATGGTCAGGTAGGCAGAGACAGCTATTTCTGCTATCTAATCACATTTCTCAGAGGTATTTCCAAAAATGTAGCTGCCAATATGCAGGCTCAATAAGAAAATGGTGGGGGGCCAGGTGCAGTGGCTCACTCCTATAATCCCAACACTTTGGAAGACTGAGGTGGACGAATCACTTGAGGTCAGTAGTTCAAGACCAGCCTGGCCAATATGATGAAACCCCATCTCTACTAAAAATACAAAAATTGGCTGGGCGTGGTGGCACGCACCTATAGTCCCAGCTACTCAGGAGGCTGGGGCAGGAGAATCGCTTGAACCTGGGAGGCGGAGGTTGCAGTGAGCCGAGATCGTGCCATTGCACTCCAGCCTGGGCAACAGAGCGAGATTCCATCTCAACCAAAAAAAAAAAAAAAAAGGCGGGCATAGCAATTAGGCTTGTATTCAGCTCCAAGCAGCAGAAAACCTAACAGCAGCTTGACCAAGTCAGTATTTATTTGACTCATATGCAAGGCATCACAGTCCAGGGCTGGTGTCACCATGCCTTGATGCCACCAGACCCAGATCCCCATCTTCCAGCTTTGCAGCTTTGCCATCCATAGCATAGAGGTTTCCTCCTCATGGTGGCAAGACATCTGCCACACCCCCAGACATCATGTCCTCGTTCCAGGCAGGAAGAAGTAGGGAAATGAGAGGTCAAAGGGATCTTCACCTTTTTGCTCAGGAAGGTACCATCCTCAAGACCTTCAATTTTCACCTCCGTGGCCAGTACTCTGCCTCACAGGACTTAAGGCTGCTAAGTGGAAGCAAAGTTCTGTTGGCAAGGAGCTGGAGAGAAGCAGCGAACTATGTCTGCCAAAGAGGGATGAAGAAAATAGTGGACATTCAGTGGAACTTCCTCTCAGTGTGAGGAACTTCATATTCACAGGGCCCACTGCCAGCAGAGAGAGCTCATTTCCAAATCCTCTGCAGCCCCAAAAGCCCTTAGGCACATCCTTGCTTCAGAAAGCAGTCAGTAGCCTGGTTTTTCTAGGTTTTTCTAAACGAAAACTAGGAAAAAGTAGCCCTTGCATTTGGAAAAGAAAAAAGTCATTGCAGTCATGGAGTAATTCTAAACAACCACTTTTTCAGGAGTGATGACATTTGGGGTTCCTGTTCATTACATTATGACAAGACCCAGGTACCTGAATCTTGGACCCAGACCTTAGCCCAGGGAGATGACTGGATTGGTAATGACAAATGGAAGCAAATGACACTTCACTGGTAGCTGGGTTTGGGAACCACCCTCATGGCAGAGAGCTTTAAGTTGGATAGGAGTACATGGAATACTCCTTTTTTTAAGCCTAAGTAGCTTCAGACCAAATCAGTCTGACCCAGAATACCTGCTAGCATGGAGAGTGGGATGGGGAGAAGCTAACCACAAAATGCAAGATCATATTTACCCCAACAGCAGAGAACCACGCTAGCTGGGGCTCTGGTGGGAGGAGATGCTAGGCATTCTCTCCCCATGCACAAATCGTTTATAGCTATGTGGTCCAATATGGTACCTGCTAGCCACATGTGGCTATTTAAATTTAGTTAAAATGGAATAAAAGTTAAAGTTAGTTCTTCGCACTACCCGTATTTCAAGTGTTCAAATGTGGCTCATGGCTACCATATTGGATAGCACAGAATCCAAACATTTCCATTGTCACAGATAGTTCTATTGGACAGTGCTGGTGTAACTTTTACCACTTCTGTTACACAAAAGGGAGACACAGAGGGAAAATACCAAGCTCACCACTCCAGTAGCACAGGAAGAGAGAAGACCGCAAGACCTACCCATGCTTTCTGCCGCTGAATGTGCTATGAACTCCAGTTCCCAAACGTGGCCCATGTAACACCCTAGAACCTAACCAATCCTAGGTACTCTTCCTCCTCCCTGGAGTGGATCAAGGGCTGGTGTGAGCTTGTAAGTATCTCTCTAAGCCCAGAGTCTGACTATGAAGTAGGTGTGTCATATGTCCCTGGTTTTCCAAATATGCTTTCTCTTTGCCATCCCCGGTACATGAATAAAACGGTATTTTTAAATGACATGATTCTTCCTCACAGGAGACCCAATACATCCGAGATAGAAGAGGCCACGACTCCATGTCCATTCTGCAAATTTCTTCTCCCAGAGTGTGAACTCCTCTGTCCTGGATGTAAAAACAGTATCCCATATTGCATTGCAACAGTGAGTTCCTTTATAGTAATTTCCCTTTCTTTGCACATCTCTTTGTAACCCATTTGAATACTTGATGTATGTCAATATTTTCTTCACTTTTAAAATAATCTTATCCCTCAAATTTCCTACAACATCTAGCATTTTATTTCATAGTCAATACAGTTAAAGGTGATATTCAAAGCAAATAATAATAGTGGAGGCACTATCACTGCAGGGCCAAATAGCACAGACTCGGGGCTCAGACCGTCCTGGGCTCAGTCCTCTGTAGTAACACCTGCCTGCTGAAATCAACCACAGATTGACGAGCTACACATGTGCAAAGCCTTGGTGCCATCCTGGCAGGCTGCAGCACTTAATAAGCGGTAGTTTTTATTATTATAATATTGAGACCTAGTATCAGACAACTTTAACATATCAGGTTATTTATAATTCACTGGATTAATTTGAGCTTTATTTTAAAGAAAACTAAATTCAGGCAATGATATCAGAAAACTGAATATTATTCCTTTAAACATGAATCTGATACAACCTAGCTTTAATCCTTTTAATGCCATCTCAGTTACCCACACATGTGAAATAGCAATGATTTTATAATTTAGAGGTCTGACTTATAACTGGAATTCAATTATTATAATTGAATAACAGGCAGGGTGCAGTGGCTCATGCCTGTAATCCTAGCACTTTGGGAGGCCGAGGCAGGTGGATCACTTGAGGTCAGGAGTTCGAGACCAGCCCGGCCAACATGGTGAAATCCCGACTCTACTTAAAACACAAAAATTAGCCAAGCATGATGGCGCACGCCTGTAGTCCCAGGTGCTCAGGAGTCTGAGGCAGAAGAATCGCTTGAACCCAGGAGGTAGAGGTTGCAGACAGCCGAGAATGCGCCACTGTACTCCAGCCTGGGCGACTGAGCAAGATTCTGTCTCAAAAAAAACATTGACTAATGGTTGGAGTTTTTAAAATAAAGATGAATTTAACTCTTAAACATCCCATTTCCAGGGTCAACACATGTTGAAAGATGACTGGACGGTGTGTCCACATTGTGACTTCCCTGCTTTATACTCAGAATTGAAGATGTAAGTGTGCGTCATGTCACTCAGTCTCACTGATTTCTCCCGACACAGGCCTTTCATTCTGCGTCTTTTGTTCTGAAGCATTCCTCTGTTTATTTGTGTTCCTAAGGATCTCTAAAGACTCAAATTGTCTTCTTGGAAGAACCTCCTATGACCTTTGAGAATATTATCTTTAAAGAGGATCTTGCATGAGACTGAATAGTTTTGATTCTCAAATTGCATGGTGGACATGTGTTAAGAGGTGTAGACAGAAAGTAGTTGTCTTTCTCATTAGAGTAATCCAAAGCTAAAGGAATGTTATATATTTAATTTACTCTGCCTTTGCCTCCCCTAAACAGCATGCTAAACACTGAAAGCACATGTCCTATGTGTTCAGAAAGATTAAACGCTGCTCAGCTGAAAAAGATTTCAGACTGTACCCAGTACCTGCGAACGGAGGAGGAACTGTGAGTGACATGTGCAGGTGAGTGGCAGAGCGCCCGCACACCTTCTGGGCGCAAGGGTCCACAGCGTGCATGCAGCTTTTTACTGTGTATCAGTATCAACTCCTTTTAGTGCATCATGGAGCTTGCCAGATTTGAACAATCTGACAAACACCTTTTGATGTATTTTTTTTTTAATGCTAAAACACAGGTATTATCATCTCCATAGTGACAAAGGTTGTTTAGCCAAGCAGCATCATTCCGACTAGACCAGATTTTGTCAAATCTCACAGGGGTCTTTTTAATCACTCCATTAAAACTAGAGCCAGCTAATAAAAGTATTTTTTGAGGGTCTGTGATATAATTCAGGAGAATATATTGTAAAAATGTTGGCTTCCAGAGATTTGGAAATAATCTCCATTTCTTTTTCTTTCCAAGTCCCACTTTTGTCACATGGAAGCTACACATATTCCTTCTACTTCATTCCATTGGAAGCACTTACTCATGGCCACACATACTGCAGAGGAAGGAAGGGAAATGTAGTCTTTAATTGAGAAGCCAAAAGCCCTGCCAAAATTCAGGATATTCTTTTACCAAGGGAAAAGTGAAAGTAATTCATCTCTGACACAGATCTCACACTTAGCCTGGTTAGACAGGAGTCGAGATTCCCCCCACAACCTCTCTCTGTTTTCCCTTCCTCAGGAAGCAGCAGCTCCATCCAACGAGTTGGACAGGACAGAAAACCTACATATTATCTAGATACCTCTCACCCTTAGCCCCCATGAACAAGGGCTCTCAGGCTATCTCCAGTATCTGGTTCATGGTTCTCTTGGCTTTTTAGTGCACCTGCAAACACAAAGAGCCTCCAAGGCTGTCCATTAACAGGCCCAGCCTCCTCCTCCTGCCTCAGGTCTGATTACTCACCATGTTGCAGTCCCACTGGCCTTGCCCTTCCCTGACCACTCCAAAATGTTTTCCACAGCAGTTGCACCCTCTTACATTCCCACCAGCAGCACACAAGTGTTCATCTCTCCATTCCACATCCCTGCCAACAGCTGCTGTCTGCCTTATTATTATTATTTTTTTTTTTTTGAGACAGAGTCTTGCTCTATTGCCCAGGCTAGAGTACAGTGGCATGATCTCGGCTCACTGCAACCTCTGCCTCCCGGATTCTAGTGATTCTCGTGCCTCAGCCCCCCTGAGTAGCTAGGACTACAGGCGTGTGCCACCACGCTCGGCTAACTTTTGTATTTTTAGTATAGACGGGGTTTCACCATGTTGGCCAGGCTGGTCTCAAACTCCTGACTTCATGTGATTCGCCGGCCTCAGCCTCCCAAAAGTGCTGGGATTACAGGCATGAGCCACCGCACCCAGCCAGGTGTTTGTCTTTTTATTGTTCAGTTCTAAGAGTTCTTTATATGTTCTAGATACAAGTTCTGTATCATGTATATGATTTGGAAGTATTTTCTTGTGGGTTTTTTTCCTTTGTTTTTTTTTTGTCGTTGTTGTTTTTTAAATAGAGGCAGGGTCTTGCCACATTGCGCAGGTTGGTCTCGAACTCCTGGGCTCAAACAATCCTCCTACCTTGGCCTCCCAGAGTGCTGGGACTACAGGCATCAGCCACCATGCTCGGCCTTGATAGCATCTTTGATGCACAAGTATTTTATTTTGATGAAGTCCAGTTTATCTGTTTGGTTCCCCCCCTTTGTTTGCTTATGCTATTGGTATTGTATCAAAAACCATTGCCAGGCTGGGCAGAGTGGCTCATGCTTATAATCCCAGTGCTTTGGGAGGCCAAAGTGGTAGGATCACTTGAGCTCAGAAGTTCGAGACCAGCCTGGGCAACATAGTAAGACCGCATCCCTACAAAAAAATAAAATAATTAGCCAGGTATAGTGGCATACACCTGTAGTCCCTGCTGCTTGGGAGGCTGAGGCAGGAGGATCACTTGAGCCCGGGAGGCTGAGGCTGAAGTGAGCTATGATCAAGCCATTGTACTCCAGCCTGGGCAACAGATTGAGTGAGCCCCTTTGTCTCAAAAAAACCAACCAACAAATCAACCATTGTGTAAAGTGGGCACAGTGGCAGGCACCTGTTATTCCAGCTACTCAGGAGGCTGAGGCAGGATTGCTTGAGTCCAGGAGTTCAAGACCAGCCTGGGCAACATAGCAAGACACCATCTCTAAATAAAAACAGTGCCTACTCCAAGGTCATGAAGATTTACACCTGTTTCCTTCTAGGAGTTTTATAGTCATTACTTATATTTAGGTCTTTGATCCACTTAGTTTTTGTGTCTGGTGTGAGATAGGGATCCAGCTTCCTTCTTTTGCATGTAGATATCCAGCTGACCCAGCAGAATTTGCTGAAAAGACAAATTTTCCTCATTGACACTGGATTATTGTGTATTTGAGTTTTAAGTTTTTTATGTATATATTCTAGATACAAGTTCTTTGTCAGATATATTTTGCAAATATCACACTCTGTGGCTTCCCATTTTTTTCTGAATGGTGTCTTTTGGTAAGGTTTTGATTTCGATGAATTATAATTTATTAAATTTTAAATTTTAGGGTTATTGCCTTTTTTGTCCTAAATATATGTGTGTGTGTGTGTGTGTATATATATATCCTACTAACAAGTCAGGAACATATTTTTCTGTTTTCTTCTAGAAGCTCTAGATCTGCAATTTATCTTGAAATAATTTGTTTCCAGTGTGAGGAAGGGTTGGGTTTTCTTCCCCTCAAATGGATATAAAATGTGGGCCTATTTCTGGACCCTTTCTTCTTTGCCATTATGTGTTTTTCCCTTATTTTAATACTACACTATCTTGATTACTGTGGCTTTATAGAATCTCTTAAAGTCAGGTATTGTGGATCCTCCAATTTGGTTTTTTTTTTCCAAGACTGTTTTGGCTGTTGGTTATTCATTTTTGTAGACAATTTTAGAATCAGTTTCTCAAATTCTATTTTAGAAACCTGCTCAAATTATGATTGGGGCTTGTATTAATTTTGTTGCTATATAACAAATTATCACAAATTTAGCATCTTAAAACAACACACATTTATTATCTCACAATTTCTATGGTTATGGGTCAGTAGTCTAGGTATGGCTTAGCTGGGTCTTCTCCTCAGGGTCTCACAAGGCTATAATCATAGTGTTGGTTGGAGCTGAAATCTTACCTGAAGTCTTTTTCTAGTCTATTTGTTGGGTTTTGTTTTCTTTGGAGGGGAGGCAGATTCTGATCTTTATGGTCAGAGGACTGAAGCCCTTAGCTCCTACAGGCAGTTTCCTGACACGTGACCCTCCCCACAACACAAAACTGCTTCAAGTCCAGCGTAAGGGCATCTCTCATTTACAATCTCTCCCTTCAGGTAAAGTCTGGACCCTATTATAAAGGGCTTACCTGATTAGGTGAAGCCCACGACAAATTCTCTTTTGATTAATTCAAAGTCCATTGATTGAGACCTTAACTACATCTACAAAATTCCTTCCTCTCTATCATATAATTAAGCCTAATACGGTTATTATCACATCATATCACAAGCCCTGCCCACACTCAAGAGGAAGGTGTTACACAGGATAAGTATCACTGGTGTGGGAAATTTAGGGACCATCCTAGAATTCTGCCTATCACAAAAGTTACATTGATTCTGTAGATCATTTTGAGAATTGACATCTTTAACAGTCTGCCAATCTATGAATATGGTATATCTCTACATTTATTTAGATCTTTTTCAATTCCTCATCACTATTTTGCAGGATTTTTTTTTTTTTTTTTTTGAGACGGAGTCTTGCTCTGTCACCCAGGCTGGAGTGCGGTGGCTCAATCTCGGCTCACTGCAAGCTCCACCTCCCGGGTTCACGCCATTCTCCTGCCTCAGCCTCTCCGAGTAGCTGGGACTACAGGCGCCCGCCACCACGCCCGGCTAATTTTTTGTATTTTTAGTAGAGACGGGGTTTCACCGTGGTCTCGATCTCCTGACCTCGTGATCCGCCCGCCTCGGCCTCCCAAAGTGCTGGGATTACAAGCGTGAGCCACCGCGCCCGGCCCTTTTGCAGGGTTTTTTGTTTTTGAGATGGAGTTTCACTCTTGTCGCCCAGGCCAGAGTGCAATGGTGCAATCTCAGCTCACTGCAACCTCTGCCTCCAGGGTTCAAGCGATTTTACTGCCTCAGCCCCCCGAGTAGCTGAGATTACAGGTGCCCACCACCACGTCCAGCTAATTTTTGTATTTTTAGTAGAGATGGGGTTTCACCATGTTGGCCAGGCTGCTCTTGAACTCCTGACCTCAGGTGATCGACCCACCTCAGCCTCCCAAAGTGCGGGATTATAGGTGTGAGCCACTGTGCCCAGCCTATTTTGCAGTTTTGAATAAAGAAGTCTTTCGTGTCTTTTGTTAAATTTATTTCTAAATAATTTGGGGAGATTTTAATACTAAATTAAATTTAGTTTTTTTCATTTTCTAATTGTTTACATAGGAAAGTGCAATTAATTTTTATATATCGACCTTGCATCCTGTAACCTTTCTAAATTATGTCTAGTAGTTGTACTGTAGAATCCTTCAGATTTTCTGCGTAAACAGTCATCTACAAATAGACAAAAAATTTACTTATCTTTCCAATCTTTGTAACTTTTATTTTTCTTCTCATATGCACTGGCTAGGACCTCCTCTACAATGTTGTATAATAGTAGAATCAACATCCTTGTCTTGTTCTCAGTGTTGGAGGAAGGTATTTAGTATTTCACTATTGTGATGTAAGGTTTTTCAGAGAGGTCTCCTAACAAATTGTGGTGGAAGTTTCCTTCTAGTTTACTAGGTGACAAATTTTGTCAAATGCTTTTTCTCTATCAATTGAGATGATATGGCTTTTCCCCTTTAATCCATTTATATGGTAAGTTATATTGATTTTCAATGTTAAAGCCAACTTTTACTCTGGAGATAAACTCACTTGATCATGATGTATTATCCTATTGCTGGATTATTTTGCTAATATTATGTTGAGAATATTGTGTCTGTGTCCATGGGGGATATTGGTCTGCAATTTTCCTCTGGTGTGATTTTTTTTTTTTTTCAAGTGTTATCATCAGGCTGAATTTAGGTCTACAATTTTGTTATTTGTTTTTTATTTGTCCTATCCACTTTTTGTTCAGTTCCTCTTGTCTTGCCTTCTATTTGACTAAATATTTTTTCATATTTCATTTGATTCTTCTATTGACTTTTTACCTGTCTTTACAAAATTTTATACTTGGTTAATATCCTATTATATATATACACAAACACATACACACAAATATACATATGTACACATTATAAATCCTGTAATACAATGATACAATTTTTCTTTAGTTGTGTCTTTTTAAAGGAAATTATCTTAAAAAAATACAATGTAGCTTTACATTTACCCACATTTATAATTTCCATGTTATTCTTGCCTGAATCCAAGTTTCCATGTGGTATTATTTCTTTTCAGCCTGAAGTACTTCCTTTGACATTTCTTACGTGTGCAGGTTTGCTGGTGACTTCTTCTCTGTCTTTATTTTCCTTCATTTTTGAGGATATTTTCGCTTGATACGAAATTCTGAGGTTTTCTTAAAGCACTTTCATGATTGTCTCCAGTATCAAACTTCACTGTTCCCCTGTATTTACTGGTTTCTTTCTGGCTACATTCAAGGCATTCTCTATTTTTGGTTTCCAGAATTTTGACTATACTTGCCTGGGTGTGGTTTTTAAATTTTTTTAACTTAGGATTTTCTAGAATTCTTGAATCTGTATGTTTATATTCTTCCTTCAATTGGGACATTTTGAGCCATTATTTCTTCAATCACTTTTCCTATCCCTTTCTGTCTTCTCATTCTGGAACTCCAGTAATATCTGTGTTTGACTACTTGACGTCCAAAGGTCACTAAAGTTCTTTCCTCTATCTTTTTTCTCTGTTCATATTGGATAATTAGTTTTGATCTATATTCTAGTTCACTGACCTTTCTTCTAAGTAAAATTTTTTTTGTTTGTTTGTTTTTGAGACGGGGTCTCACTCTGTTGCCTGAGCTGGGTGCAGTGCCACAATCATCGTTCACTGCAGCCTCAAACTCCTGGGCTCAAATGATCTTCCTGCCTCAGCCTTCCAAGTAGCTAGGACTACAGGAATGTGCTATACCCAGCTTTTTTTTTAAGACATGGGGTCTCACTATGTTGCCCAGGCTGGTCTTGAACTCCTAGACTCAAGTGATCCTCCCACCTCAGCCTCCCAAAGTGTTGGGATTACAGGTGTGAGCCACCATTCCTGGCCTTCTAAAAAAAAAAATTTCAGGGATGAGAAGGGTGGAGCCAAGATGGCCGAATAGGAACAGCTCCGGTCTCCAGCTCCCAGCCCCAGCGACACAGAAGACGGGTGATTTCTGCATTTCTGCTTCAGGTACCCGTTTCATCTCACTAGGGAGTGCCTAACAGCGGGTGCAGGACAGTTGGTGAAGCGCACTGTGCGCGAGCCGAAGCAGGGCGAGGCATTGCCTCACTCGGGAAGCGCAAGGGGTCAGGGAGTTCCCCTTCCTAGTCAAAGAAAGGGGAAACAGACGGCACCTGGAATATCGGGTCAGTCCCACCCCAATACTGTGCTTTTCCAACGGGCCTGGAAAACGGCACACTAGGAGATTGTGTCCCGCACCTGGCTCGGAGGGTCCTGTGCCCATGGAGTCTCGCTGATTGCTAGCACAGCAGTCTGAGATCAAGCTGCAAGGCGGCAGCGAGGCTGGGGGAGGGGCGCCCGCCATTGCCCAGGCTTGCTTAGGTAAACAAAGCAGCCAGGAAGCTCGAACTGGGTGGAGCCCACCACAGCTCAAGGAGGCCTGCCTGCCTCTGTAGGCTCCACCTCTGGGGGCAGGGCACGGACAAACAAAAACTCAGCAAGAACCTCCACAGACTTAAAGGTCCCTGTCTGACTGACAGCTTTGAAGAGAGTAGTGGTTCTCCCAGCACGCAGCTGGAGATCTGAGAACGGACAGACTGCCTCCTAAAGTGGGTCCCTCACCCCTGAGCAGCCTAACTGGGAGGCACCCCCCCAGTAGGGACAGACTGACACCTCATTCAACCGGGTACTCCTCTGAGACAAAACTTTCAGAGGAACTATCAGACAGCTGAATTTGTGGTCTCACGAAAATCCGCTGTTCTGCAGCCACCGCTGCTGACACCCAGCCAAACAGGGTCTGGAGTGGACCTCTAGTAAACTCCAACAGACCTGCAGCTGAGGGTCCTGTCTGGTAGAAGGAAAACTAACAGACAGAAAGGACATCCACACCAAAAACCCATCTGTACATCACCATCATCAAAGACAAAAAGTAGATAAAACCACAAAGATGGGGAAAAAACAGAGCAAAAAAACTGGAAACTCTAAAAAACAGAGCACCTCTCCTCCTCCAAAGGAACGCAGTTCCTCACC
>NW_026652292.1:51750595-51836359 GCF_009828535.3 Hylobates moloch | reverse complement strand
AAAAAAAAAAAAAAAAAAAAATTTCAGATTTTGTCCCAAGTTTATAACTGTTATCATCTATGGGAAGATTAAACTGCAAGTGGAACCTTGTATTTTTAAAAAACATCCACAGAATCTCTCCAAACACTATCAATGACGGCATTCGATTATGCTTTATAGAAAACTTCAAGTAACCAGACCATGGTACATCATAGCTCCTTGCAGATGTCTTCACTGAGTTATGATTATGCGCTATCCTTCAAAAACGTCACTATAGCCAGGCGCAGACCTGTGGCCATAGTCGCAGCTACTCAGGAGGCTGAGGCGTGAGGATCACTTGAGCCCAGGAGTTCAGGGCTCTAGGAGACTATAATCATGCCTATGAACAGCCACTGTACTCCAGCCTGGGCAATGGGGTAACAAGACCCCATCTCCTAGGAAAAAAAAAAAGACACACACACACAGTCACTGTAAACATCCTTATACAGTGAATACTGGTTGCAGCTGTTGTTCGCTGGCTTTTAGACAAACAAACATAACTGTTTAATTTCAGGAAAATTTTTTCTCTACAAATTGCTGAGCACTTTGCATTCGTTCTTCCCAGTGAGGTAGCTGTTATCAGCATCCTTATTCATTACAAATGTTCAAGAGCTTGCCCGCACAATTTTAGTCAGTTGGTAAGGCTATTACTGAAACTTGATGCGGATTACAGACTGGAGATTTCTAACTTGAATGCTTCCTGTTCCACATTCTAGAAACGGGCAAAAAAAAATTCTTTTGAGCATGTTTGGCTTTATTACTAAATGCCAGCCATTACTTGCAACCCTTCTAGAGGCATGTGTTCTGTTTGTCCTTTCTAGATACAATGCTCCTGAGAAGACAGCATTTTCCACAGGAGGCTGTTTCCTCCCCCGATGGATTTAAGAGACGGTCCTTACTGGATACAGAGAAATGAAACGGTGACCTCTCCAGGTCGGCACTTTCCGCTTCTGTACAGTGGCAAAACGATGACATGTAACCTTGCTGTTTGTTGTACTCTGCATATTTCCTCTTCAAAGTCTTACTCTATCCTCTGCACTGTTAATAGTAACCTACGACATAATTGTAAATATTCAGCTTTTTGATAACTTTTGTATTTTGAAATACTTTAAAATAAAATTGACTAGATATTTGTGACGTTTTCCTAGATTTGGAGAACAGGAAAAGATAAAGGCAGCTCTGAAGGACATTGTCAAGTTTGGGCAACACAGATGTGAACAGAGTAAAAAGCTTGAAATGAGAAGTTTATACAAATTACGGCTATTAAGCAGAATCAGCCCAGAGGCAAAACATCAAAAATTAGGAAAAGCAATCTTGTAAAGAATTATTAATGAAACTAACAGCTTATATCTGCCGAGTCATTCTATTGCATACTACAGAATTCTCATAACAAAATTAAGTCATTTGACTTCCCCTGAAAACATACATACATTATTTGGAATCTTCTCTGGGGCTGTGTGAAGGTTCTTTCCCCATATCACACATACAACACACACCATCCGTACACACACACTCTCTCTCTCTCCAAGGGAGTCCATACTTTTCCCACATCAGTATATGCTTCTTTGTCATCCAAGGAGGGTCACTAAAGTCTGAGCAGCTGACAGAAACGAGTCAGGGAGTCAACTGTGAATAAATCCGATATGATTTTACAGTATGGCCCCAGCACCCTGAGCATTACAGTGGTATCCAGGGGCCTCCAGCTTTAGGATCTGTCCTTCCCTCCCAATGGCCGGCCAGAGAACAGGCAAGAGGCCTTGGCCTTACTAAGTGGTACAAAGTTATTATCATAAAACCTACCCACAGTCCCCTGCTTCCTCTAATATGCCTGGAGTAAGGCTGTAGGAATAAGAACCACAGGCACCTGGGACTGTGAGAGGCACATTCTATTTTGGGAGTTAGTTACAGGCTTTAGACTTTCACCCATGAGCATACTCATACTGGAGCTTGTTTAGGAAGCTACTCATCCTAGTACAAATAATCTACCCCATCAATAACTTTAAGAGATCAAATTATGGTGCTACAGAACTGCCAACATTTAACAAGATGAAGGATAAAGGTGAATGGTTTGTAAGTAACAAAATGGCCGTGACTCAATGGATCTCGAAAAGAGCAAGTATAGTTTTATGCTGCAAAGATGGCATGTGGCATCAAGTGGCTCCAAAAGGCCCATCATTAGTGGCTCCAATGAAGACTCAACCCCAATACAGACCATTCAGATTCACATCCAAACTGCTGCAGAACCACCAACTGCCTCCTACCGTGAATCTCACTCATTCACCTCATGGTAACGAGGGCTTCAAAGAGGAATCAAACAGACCTATGCCATCCTCATAAAGGGCATGTTTACAATTTCCAATTCTAAAAGAAATGCTATTTATTTTACACACATATTATCCCAATCTTGGGTTTAAAACATTTAAAATTACAAACAAAATCGTAATGAACAAGTGAAGGACACCACGCCTCATCCTGGCTGCATGGAGATTCAAGTCCTTCTCCTGGGGGCTGCAGAAGACCTAGGGAGACGTGACTTGCATATCCAAAAGGCATAGAAATGGAAGAACATGAATAGGAAAACCAGCCTCACTCTACTGGTGAGAAAACCTTTCCTGAAGCATAAGAGTTTCAAGACGGGCTTTAACAAAGACAGGGTCGTGATTCAGCAGGCAAGGGCTTAGGCAATGTTTTATTTCCATAATGAATTAATCTCCATAAAGGACATTTTTCACACTGGTAAATACAGTTCAAATGTCTCAAGAACTTTGTCTCATCACCCAAACAAGACTACCAGTTCCTTAAAGCAGGGAATACGATCCTTATTTTACATTCATTTTAGTATATACCTCACAAAGGTAGCACAGACCTCTGAGCATTTACCAACAAGATTAAAAAATAGCTAGACATCTAAATTCCAGGCTAGGTCCACAGCCTCAGGGCCACTCAACACATACAGTTATAGGAATAACCCAAACTTCCAACACGGTTTGTGGAAGCCATCACAGGACAGGACTAGATCTCTCAGGGGCAAAGTGAACAAAAGCCAGTGTTCATTTTGTCCCCCACCGTAGTGAACTTAAGAGCCTGACCCAGCCTGGTTCCTACTGGTTTGAACCTGATGGGTTGAGACTCCAGAAGGATAAGAATGTCTGAGAATCTTCTGCAGCCCCCCACACTGCAAAAGCCCCGTAACAGACCTCTCCGTGAAGTCCTATTCACAGCAGAGACGTGGTCAGCACACACAGGGAGTGAGGCTGGGAATCCAAGTTCTGACTCCTCGACTGCCAACGTTATGTTTCACACAACAGGTTAGTAAGGAATACAGTGAGCTTTTTTAATCCAATCATTTGCAAATTAATAAGGAAGTAATATGCCAACAAAATATTTTGCTGTACAAGATGACAATCTTAAAAAGAATTTGTACATGTGTCATGTGGAACATTTTTATTCCTAATTTATACTTTGAAAGATATCCGACAATGTACAAAGAATACCCAGTTCTAGGTGGTGACTATTTTGTATAATCATTTGTTTACAAAATTTCACCACATAATAGGAACTACCTTTAAAAAAAAAAAATCAGCATTGGTCCTATAAAGGCCATTAGGATAAATTCTTAAGCCTACAAAAGACGCTTCAGTACTCCTGCTCCCAGGCTCGTTGTTAACTAAAAGCTGACTCCAACGCCCAGGTGCAGTTTCTAGTTCCAATTCTACGGTCATTCAGAAGCACGTCTAACTAGATTGACAGGGGACAGTGGAGGACCCAAGAAGTCCTATCAACCTCTATAAGAGGTGTACATAAGCCTACTGCTCATACCCTTCTAGCCATACCACCCTTTATTTATAATGGGACACCAGGTCATCCCATTATGCTAAAACATGGTTGCTCTGGGAAAAAACAAGGCTTTCTCTAGACCAGCTGGACTGGTCAGGAGGGAGAGTAAAAAGTGGCTGTCGCTAGTGAAAAATGGTTTCATTTCTTCGAACTTTTTCCTTTTCCTTTTCTGGGCTCCTTATCTTTTTCTGGTTTTGAAGGCTTTGAAGATTTTGTCTTTTTCTGTTAGGGGGAAGATAACAAAATAGTTAATAGCTGTGTTTATGAGTAAATGAAATAAGTTCATCTCTACAACAAATCTAATCTTTACCTGCAACTTAATTAAAAAAGAAGAGAGGCTGCAAACATCCAGATCTTGAACTACCACGACCCATGAAGCGCTTACTTTCAAGCAACAACTGCGCCACTTACAGCCTTTAAAAGCTGGCAGTAAAAACTGAGAGGGTGTTTAGGATTTCGAACTAGGATCCGTTCCCCATGTAAGGCAGTTTCTTGGATTTAGAACAGAGGTATACTTAGGAAAGACAAAATAAGCAAGAGATAATTGACAAATAGGGTAATGTTTAGATGAAGAGTTTCCTCTTCTTTCAGTTTCAGATTAGAGGTGTAAACAGTCATTTTGTGAAAGCAGAAGAGAGGGAAAGAGGGAGACCACCTCTTAGGGTCGACATGAGAGCCACAGTGAAGAAGGCCACTATTCCTACTCCTGCATACAGGAAACAGAAATGAAGGGCAAGAAGCACCCACACCCAGCAAAGGACAGAGCAGGATCGGACGAGGTTCCTTGGCTCAGCCAGCTGTACACAGCAGGCTGATACCACAATTGGTTTTCATCTTTCCCATCGAAAGACAAGAATGTTTTGCTCTGAGAAACTTCTACAAAGCAGTTTAGTGGCTATAGCAAAACATAAGCAACAGAAGAAACTGTTTTGTTACAAACATTTTTCTTGAAAGCATACACCAATGGCTAGATAAATAAAAATGGTACTTTTTCTAACAGAACATATGGCCGTCAATATCATGGCCTGTTTTCGTGCTGTTTGGCTCTTCGACTGCCATAAGACTGTTTATAAAAATGAAATCTCTACCTTCTCCACCCTCAACCATGATGAAAAAAAAAACTTAAGAAGTATTTTCAATTTATTCTGCTCTGTGCTGAAAAGGCCCCATTATTCACCAGGCAAGGAAAGATCATCCATTCTGAGGTTCTCCTGTCTGTGGCTTAAAATACTACCTTGATCATGGCATCAGTTTCTATAGCATCTTGGTCTTTCTCATCAGATTGAGAGTCATCTTCATTTAATTCTTCGTTGTATTCCGAATCCAGGGTTGGGCTTGTGCTATGTCTAGATGCCTTTATAGCTTGAAGTGAATATGGAGTAAGGTGGGCTTCCTTATTGTAAGCTCTTGTGAAGGCTGCTTTCACCTATATGAAAGGAATAGACAAGAGTTTTTAAAAATCTAAGTCCCAAACAATTCTATTAAACTCTGTAAGCCTAAAGAGAACCTGGGAGCCCCTTGCAACTGTTTGCAAAATATTTATGTATATACATGTAAATCTAAGTATGTGCATTTTTCTATGGATAAGTTCCATATTTTTCATAACATTCTTAATAGAGCCCATGACAAAAAAGATTGAAGGCGGGGCACAGTGGCTTACGCCTCTCCATGAGAATCTTGAACCCAGGAGGGCAGAGGTTGCAGTGAGCTGAGATTGCGCCACTGCACTCCAGGCTGGGTAACAGAGTGAGATTCTGTTAATAGGCAAACAAACAAAAGGTCACTTCAAGTCATCATGTTTACCTATTCAGCATTCTCCACATTTCTACAAAGTAGTAAGCAAAGTTAGTCAGTGAATCAGTAAATCAAAAAGGGGCTCACCTGGGTGTGGTGGCTCATGCCTGTAATTCCAGCACTTTGGGAGGCCAAAGCAGGCAGATCACATGAGGCCAGGAGTTCGAGACCAGCCTGGCCAACATGGGGAAACCCCGTCTCTACTAAAAATACAAAACTGAGCCAGGTGTGATGGAGCGCACCTGTAATCCCAGCTACTTGGGAGGCTGAGGCATGAGAATCGCTTGAACCCGGGAGGCAGAGGTTGCAGTGAGCCGAGATCGCACCACTGCCCTTCAGCCTGGGCAACGGAGCTAGACTGTCTCAAAAAAAAAAAAAAGTTTGGGGCGCTCATCATAAGATATAAGTTGGCCTTAAATTTCCACAAAACACAAAATACCTTTTCCATAATAATAGTAGTTACTTCAAAATACTAAGTAACTTAAAAGTCTTACCTTCAAGCTTCTAAACATAATTCCTGAATTAGTCTATGAATTCTAACAATGGATGTCTGCTGTGAGAATTTACTGATAACCATAAAGTCGGGTCAAAATTCTGGAGAGGGTAAACTACAGAGAATATGTCTTCTAAAACGCATTCATTACATAGGTGCAAGAGTTGGGTACTAGATGTTACATATTCATGATGTATCACTTTAGTTTTTTTGTGCTCATTATAAGAAAAGCGGGGATACATTATTACAGAGAAGATTATCCAACTGGAATAAATACTGAATCCACAGATTAGGTAGACTAAGAAAAAGAAAATTTATACAAATCCTCGGCCAATAAACACATTTTATTTTTACAATCCATTTCCACCAGAGCTCACAGCTCAACTTTTAATTCCCTAGGCTCATCCTCTCACCCTTTATAAAGAATATATTTATATTTGCTCCTCAAATTTCACTTCTTGCTTTTCCACTGAGCATAAAGCAAAGATAAAAATACAAATTGTAAAGTCAAGCCCAGAAGTCTACTCTTAATACTGCATTCAAATAGTATCTTTGGAAAATATAGGCCATAAGAAGCTACAAGCATTTGAGGGGAAAAAGAAGTAAATCTTAAAGCATCTAAAACACCTCTGAAGTATTGTCAGCACAAACCTGGTATTAGAAAGTGACGGAGAACCAGTGAGTGACATGATTTACCTTGGGATCCAGCTTTGAAAAGGGACTAGGTTTGCCACCCCAGCTGCTGATTTCCATGATATTCTCAAAGTCTTCTTTCATCAAATAATATGTGTCCATAAGTGCAACAACATCCTGTACTCCGTCTACTCCTTGTGAGGTCAAGGGCTGTACAAGTGCATCCCTTAGATGTGACAGATAATCCACGTTTACAGTCCTTTTGCTGGAGTAAGTTCTGAAACCACAACAAAAGAGACATAGTCAACGGCAAAGTATCAACTCAAGTCATACTGTGCATATCAGCACTGAGTTAATCAGGCAGAGTTCAATCCAATTTCAATAATGCAGAATGGAATGTCTACCATCTGACAGCCAGCTGGTGTAGTTTGGAAAGCCCAGCACCACAGCATGAGGGTAATGCGTACACATCAATGTGTCCAAAGGAAATTTTCTACTTACCTACATCAGTGACTGAAAAACAAATGTGGATTCTACTTCCACCCTACTCTTAAGGCCCAGGCAACAGAATGTTTCTTTGTGTTCATAAATATGACTCGTTCCAAGTTCCAAAATATTAAAAGCATCAGTATAAGGCAATGAAATTCCCTATCTCAAGTGTGTGAATGTGTGTAACACCTTTTGGTCCCTGATTATAACATACAAAATCATATATGAATGCTTCCCTCACATTTCCTAATACTGTTACTCTGAAATCGTCAGTTCTAGAGCCGGCTCTTCCCCAAATCTAAGAAAATTGCAGAGAGTGTTCCCACAAAATCAAAAAGTGATCCACAATGCCCAGAGGAAGGTTTAGGGAAACAGTCTCTGGTCTGCTGAGAACTCGAATGTTACCATAAAATGACTCTTTCTCTCTTAAATGTTGTCACTTCTTAAAGACAGAAAGCAACCGAACAAAATAATATTTCAAATGCCACCATCCTAAATCTTTCCAACCCAGCTGCCTCTATCTTCAAACCAGGCAATTATATGTATACATTATTTATTTATTTACTTATTTAGAGACAAAGTCTCGCTCTTGTTGCCCAGGCTGGTGTGCAGTGGCGCAATCTCGGCTCACTGCAACCTCCGCCTCCCAGGTTCAGGAGGTTCTCCTGCCTTAGCCTCCCGAGTAGCTGGGATTACAGGCACCCACCACCACACCTAGCTAAATTTTTTTTTGTGTTTTTAGTAGAGATAGGGTTTCACCATCTTGCCCAGGCTGGTCTCAAACTCCTGACAGGTGATCCACCCGCCTTGGCCTCCCAAAGCGCTGGGATTACAGACGTGAGCCACCACACCCAGCCTGTATACATAAAACCTCAAAAGCTGTTGTTATCAGAACCAGCATCAGAAGCAAAAAGAAATGATTCTTTACAAATTGTCTATGGGTCCTGCTCCTGCCTTCAAGGAACTGAATGTGTGAACCATAAGAAGCCACAGCTTTTCTCCTGATCAGAAATCTAGACTCACCCTCGCCAACTATTAGCTAGACAAAGAGTTTTTAAAACTCTCCTATTTTAATTTCATCCATTTCCTCTAGATTGTCTTCCATAATTAAGCGCGCTAGTACTTAAAGGAAGTAGTGTGAGTCCCTAAGCCACAGCACCCCCAAAAATCATGAAACCATTTCCAAAACTGTTCTCCTTACAATGTTTTACAATATCATCATCTTCTAGTAGACTCACAGAAAAGTCAAAGGTGCCATTTAGTGTACCTAAACCAAGGGTTCTTAACCTCAGGAATCTGTAATTCCCCTATTAGTCTTTTCTTTGTGGATCTGTGCATTGTCGGGGGAATAAAAATCAAAGCATTCAGATTCTCAAAAGCATCTATGACCCCCAAAAAGGTTACGAACCAATAATAAGATCTCTCTTCCATTTTTTAAAGAAGAGAAACGGACCTACAAAAGTTCAGTGACTTGATCAGGGTTAAAAAGTAGGGAGGTCTTAATTTACTTTAAAAATTGTGAATTCACTATAAATGTCCTTGCTGATGATAATGGCCTATATATGACCCAACTACTAGATGAGGAAGCCTCAGTTCCTACCCCCCAAAAATGTTTAGTCTAATGAGAGAAGGGGACAGACATACCCGGAAGTCCAGGGCTCAAAATATACATGGAGTCTAGCGGGAGCATCTGAGAGGGCTGCCCCAGGGCAGAGCGACCCATGACCTTTAAAAACGCCAGGTAAGGAGCAGGAAAACAACGAGAGGCAGCCGCAGCCTGGCCAATGAGAAGAGCCATGGGGAAAGCAGACTTTCCAGCTTCCGGAGGCCACCTGCATGTCTTGGCTGATGGTCCCCGTCTCTTCTCGAGGCCTGGCGCAGCATCCTCAGGCCTTTCTGACCTGACACTACTGACTCCCTTTATGAAGACCCTTGTGATTACTGCACAGATAATCCAGGAAAATCTTCCCAGCTCAAGATCGGGACTGAGGGTTGATGCCTTCTAAGATCTTGATAAATGTGTGTTGTTTTAAGCCATTATGTGTGTTGTAATTTCTTACAGCAACAGAAAACTAATACATGGGTAGCACAAAAGACTCATGCCATAGGTTAGAAACAGAACAAGATAATAAAGTAGAATTTTATAGGAACAGAAAAAAGGAACTAGCTCAGGTCAGCTCTAACCAAAACTTAAAAGCGGAATGGGGGATCAAATATTAATATTCCTTCCAGGGACCAGATGGCAAATTAAGATCACTCAAGTAGTTCATGGTTAAAAATGAATCCAGGGGCCGGGCGTGTGGCTCACACCTGTAATCCCAGCACTTTCAGAGGCCAAGGAGGGTGGATCATCTGAGGTCAGGAGTTCAAGACCAGCCTGACCAATATGGTGAAACCCTGTCTCTACTAAAAAATACAAAAATTAGCCAGGTGTGGTGGCATGCACCTTAGTCCCAGCTACTCAGGAGGCTGAGGCAGGAGAATTGCTTGAACCTCAGAGGTGGAGCTTGCAGTGAGCCAAGATCACACCACTGCACTCCAGCCTGGGCAACAGAGTGACACTCTGTCTAAAAAAAAAAAAAGAAAAGAAAAATGAATCCATAGGCCAGGCATGGTGGCTCACGCCTGTAATCTCAACACTTTGGGAGGCCAAGGCAGGCAGATTACTTGAAGTCAGGAGTTCGAGACCAGCTTGGGCAACACGATGAAACCCCGTATCTACCAAAAAATACAAAAATTAGCCAGACATGGTGGCGTGCACCTGTAATCCCAGCTACTCAGGAGGCTGAGGTGGGAGAATCACTTGAACCTGGAGGCAGAGGATGCAATGAGCAGAGATCGCATCACTGCATTCCAGCCTGGGTGACAGTGTGACCCTGTCTTAAAAAAGAATAAAAAGAAGAATCCATAAAGTGTACTTAATGTTTATGTGTATGCACATTTTCCAAATTTCTAAAGTTCAAACAAAATTGTACCAAATGCAAGTATTTTTGAACTTCCTTAAACTTTTCCAAGCACATTCATTTTCAATGATCTGAGCAGCCTCCTGCTGTTACGTGCTAAACTGTTATTTCCTATCCCAAATGACTAGGTCAGTTTACTACTAGAGTAAATTGGTAAAAAATAGTTCGTTTCTTTAAACAGTTCAATTATTTCCTAGTAATTATTCTGAAGCTGGGAAGCTATTCCCACTAATAGGCATAATAACAATAACAGTGCCACCTCAGACTTACGCAGTCTAAAATTTTAAATTATGACATCTACCATTTTATTGTCCAAAGTATCATTTTAAGTGGCAAAACAAGTGTTATACTGATTACAGATGATAAAACTCAGGCCCATAAAATATAAGGAACTTATCCAGGATCATTCAATCATTCATCTAGTTACCAATAAAATAAAAACTAAAACACAAATATTTTGACTCACATGTTCGTTACTGGATAAAGGCCAAATACACCAAATCAATAAAATACCCGAAACAGAGTAACCCCACCTACCTGAGACTCATATGCAAGGCCAGGTCCTGAACGATACGATCGTGTTTGCCTGTGGACGAGTGCTTCCCCAGCCAGCTTGGGAAGGTGGGAAACTGAGTCATGTACCCCCTCATCAACTCTCCAGGAAGAACACTGGCATAAATGGCCTGAAAAAAAATCAATTGCAGTCCAGAATTTATGTTCAGTACGAAGTTACTTCCTTAACAGTCATTGGCTTCCAAACAGTCTATGGAAGATAAAGCAACACTCTCCCAAATACCTACCTACAGGGCAGTCAGACCCTTTCTCTAACTCTGATCTGTTGGTACGGTAAACTCCTCCCAGAGAAAACAACAGATTGCGGTACACACCTTGATCCAACATGTTATGGCCCTCAGGGAGATCATCTCGCCAACTCAGCCTCCTCAAGCAACTAATCTCAACATACCAGTTACCTCACCAATGCCAACGTCACAGCAAATAATTACTTAAGAGGGATATGATGGTCTTTAACATAAATGACTGACAACATAGGTAGATTAAAGTATAGAAAGACTAATGATTAGAGTCAATTAAACTGGCACTTGAGAAAAGTTTTTTAAAAATGTATCCTTAGATGTCTTCTATGTCCAGGGTTTTCACTTTCTTAAAGGCTGGAATTATAGTCTACATAAATTTTGTATACTGCTTTATTCTAGTAATTCCCTCACAAGCACTTTTTCATATTAAATAATCTTTGCAAATAGTTTTAAAGGCTATAAATACTTCTTCAAGAGGATTCATCATAATCATTCTCCTACTTCTAGACATGGAGATTTTCTCTAACTTTTTGTTATCAGAACACTTTAGGAAGTATTTTTGTACATTAAGCTTTTCTTGTGTTAAAACATTATGCCTTTAAGGTACAATTATTAAGTAAACAAAACAAACACATAAAATGTAAAAGAAAAGATTCTGGGCCAGGTGCAGTGGCTCATGCCAGTAACCCAGCACTCTGGGAGATGGGCAGACAGCTTGCACCCAGGAGTTCAAGACCAGCCTGGCCAACATGGTGAAACCCCATCTCTACAAAGAATACAAAAATTAGCTGGCATGATGGCGCACACCTATGGTCCCAGCTACTTGCAGGGCTGAGGCGGAAGGATCACTTGAGCCTAGAAGGTCAAGGCTGCAGTGAGCCGTGATCACACCATTGCATTCCAGCCTGCCTGACACAGTGAGACCTTGCCTCAAAAAAAAAAAAAAATTCTGTATCTCCAGAATGAAATTTTGTTTCTTGTTTTCAAGCAATGTGTGGGTAGAATCAAGAGAAGCATTAGGCCTTCTGGAAGTGTCTTACTTATTTTATTACTCAGGCCAATAATCCTGTATAACTATACAAAAGTTAAAAAGAATGAATAACTCTCTTAATTACAAATGTCTATCAAATTCTGTTTTGAGTTAAAGATCTCAACCTAAATACAGTACCCAATATAAAACTGCCTTGTTAGCAAGGAAGAAAATCCGAATGAATGCATCAGAGACATGGCTGCTGGCCTGCCCTAGCTGCACTGCTTCTAGGAGCCACTACTCAGTGACCACCTGGGAGAGCCAAGAATGACCAAAAATTAAAAAAAAAAAAGGCTTCTTAAGGTAAAACACAGCAAATGAAACTTTTGATTCACATCTTACAACCAAAATCTAACATTCCTATTTCTATGTGTCCATTTACATTAAAAAATTTTTGAAATATAGAAAAATAAGGCCAGATTGGGCCGGGCGCAGTGGCTCATGCCTGTAATCCCAGCACTTCGGGAGGCCAAGGCAGGCGGAACACGAGGTCAGGAGATTGAGACCATCCTGGCTAACACTGTTGGGAACAGGCCCCCCAAAATCTGGCCATAAACTGGCCCCAAAACTGGCCATAAACAAAATCTCTGCAGCACTGTGACATGTTCATGATGGCCATAATGCCCACACTGGAAGGTTGTGGGTTTACCGGAATGAGGGCAAGGAACACCTGGCCCGCCTAGGGCAGAAAACCGCTTAAATGCGTTCTTAAACCACAAACAATAGCATGAGCGATCTGTGCCTTAAGAACATGGTCCTGCTGCAGTTAACTAGCCCAACCTATTCCTTTAATTCGGCCCATCCCTTCGTTTCCCATAAGGGATACTTTTAGTTAATTTAATATCTACAGAAACAATGCTAATGACTGGCTTGCTGTTAATAAATACATGGGTAAATCTCTGTTCAAGGCTCTCAGCTCTGAAGGCTGTGAGACCCCTGATTTCCCACTTCACACCTCTGTATTTCTGTGTGTGTCTTTAATTCCTCTAGTGTCACTGGGTTAGGGTCTCCCCAACCGAGCTGATCTCGGCAAACACAGTGAAACCCTGTCGCTACCAAAAATACAAAAAATTAGCTGAGCGTGGTGGCGGGCGCCTGTAGTCCCCGCTACTCAGGAATCTGAGGCAGAAGAATGGCGTGAAACCAGGAGGCGGGGCTTGCAGTAAGCCAAAGATCATGCCACTGCACTCTAGCCTGGGCGACAGAGCAAGACTCTGTCTCAAAAAAAAAAAAAAAAAAAAAAAAAAAGAAAGAAAGAAAAAAGAAAAATAAGGCCAGATTAGGAAACAGACAATAGTTACCACAGAGTATTATAATCTGTTAACAGACTGTATTTTTGCCACAAGAGCCATAACATTTATCTGGCATTTAAAATAACTACAGGATTAGCTGGCTATGGTGGTGGGCACCTGTAGTCCCAGCTACTCAGGAGGCTGAGGCAGGAGAATCTCTTGAACCCGGGAGGCAGAGGCTACCTGAACTCGGGAGGTGAGCCGAGATCATACCACTGCACTCCAGCCTGGGCAACAGAGCAAGACTTGATCTCAAAAATAAAGTAAACAAAATAAAATAAAATAAGTACAGCAGCTAAAAGCTATTTAGTTCTCTTAGTAAAAGCAGAGCCTGCACGTTAGGGAGAGCCCTCTGCTCACCTGCGTAGGCAGAAGACTCCAGTTTTGCTTACTCCGGATCTGGCTGTCCACTAAGTCACCATCGCATATGCTGTCTGCTGCTCTGCTTAAAAGCATCAAGTGTTTTTTCATGTCACCCCTGCAGGAAAGAACCAGTCTGGATTATCCCACTGTCCACACCCCAGGTCCCTCCTTCACGGGTATTTAGCCTTCACAGTGCTGGGAGGATACTAAGCACGCCTCTCCCCAGCTCTGGAAACTCACCCTGCTGCTACAGGCTTCACATGTATGTAATTTTCCTGGACAAAGAGGGGTGCTATTGAATAATCATGAAAAAACAGATCTGACTTGTCCACAAGTGACATGTGAGCAGTCTCCTCTCCAGCTGCAAACACTTTCCGGGCAACATCAAATGGGCCCTGAAAAAAAGAGAAGGACACAGCTACTAGAATGGCCAAAATTCAAAACATTAACATCACCAAATGCTAACGAGGATATGGAACAAGAGGAATTACATTCATTGCTGGTGGGAATGCAAAACTGTACCGTTTTGTAGTTTCTTACAAAATTAAACATACTCTTACCATAGGATCCAGCAACCACGCTTCTTGGTATTCACCCAAATGAATTAAAAACTATGCTCACACAAAAATCTGCACAGGATGTTTATAAGCAGTTTTATTTATAATTACCAAAAGTTGGAAGCAACCAAGATGTCCTTTTAGTAGGTGAATAAACAATTTAACTGTTGTACATTCACACAATGTAATATTATTCAACAATAAAAAGAAGTGAGCTATCAAGCCATGAAAAGACATGGAGGGGGCAGGGCATGGTGGCTCACCCCTGTAATCCAAGCACTTTGGGTGGCTGAGGTGGGCGGATCACTTGAGGTCAGGCATTCGAGACCAGCCTGGCCAACATAGTAAAACGTCATCTCTACTAAAAAGAAAAAATTGGCCAGGTGTGGTGGCAGGTGCCTGTAACCCCAGCTACTCAGGAGCCTGAGGCAAGAGAATCACATGAACCCGGGAGGCAGAGGCTACAGTGAGCCAAGATCACGCCACTGTACTCCAGCCTGGGTGACAAAGCGAGACTCTGACTCAAAAAAAAAAAAAAAAAAAAAAAAAAACACAAAAGTTATGGAAGAACCTTATATGTCATTACTAAGTGAAAGAAGCCAATTGGAAAAGTCCACATACTACATGATTCCAACTATACCACATTCTGGAAAAGGCAAAACTATGGACACAGTAAAAGGATCAGTGTTGCCAGGGGTTGTAGGGAGAAGAGAGGAAAGGAAGAATGAACGGGTAGAGAACAGAGGATTTTCAGGACAGTGAAACTATTCTGTATGATACTACAATGGTGAATACATGTTATGTGTCAAAACCATACAATGTACAACACCAAGAGGGAATGCTAATGTAAACTACAGACTCTGGGTGATAATGAGGTATCACTGTAGGTTCATCGATTGTAACAGATATACCACTGTGGTGGGGGATGTTGGCAGTGGGAGAGGCTGTGCGTGTGAGGGGGGACACGAAGTATGTGAGAATTCTTTGTACCTTCCACTCAATTTTGAATCCATAGGCCAGGCATGGATCACCATGTTGGCCAGGCTGGTCTCAAACTCCTAAGCCTAAACTGCTCTAAAAAATAAAGCGTATAGACCAGACGTGGTGGCTCACACCTATAATCCCGGCACCTTGGGGACCACAGCAGGAGGATCACTTGAGGCCAGGAATTCAAGACCAGTCAGGGAAACATAGCGAGACCCTGTCTCTACCAAAAATTTTGAAAATTTAAATAAATAAGAAAGTGTATTAACTTTTTTAGAACTTACTTAATCATTGCTCTAACTATAAATTCTGATTAGCAACTAGGTAAAATACAACACAGAGGTAACTGATACATACCTCTAGTTTCAGAGAGGTCATTGAACTAAACCATTTGACATGGATTATTCTGAACAGTGCAAAACCATTCCAAACACGAAAGCCAAACATAAGGAACTCTGGAAAAGCCATTTTATAATTGTTGAAGCATGAGTATAATTTAAAATTTATCCCTTTCTCAAAATTTATAATAGACATTGACAATCTTTGAGAAAAAATTCATTTGAATTTGAAACACTTTTAGCAGCTGTCTATACTTCCTACTATATATCCCTGGATTCCACAGGCATATCAAGGAACTATAATAACTACTTCCATCAAGCTACCTACAGAACAAGAAGTGTTTTGGCTTAGGAAGATAACTGAGCATGGAAATTTATTTTACCATTTTGATATCCTTTTTGGCTCTGTGAGAATCAGCTTTGGCCTGGTCATAGGTTAATGCTTTACTTCGTGCACACCACATACTCAGATTATGTAAAACCTAAAAGAATCACAAATAAGACAACATCAAGATAGGAAAATCCTGTTGCTCCCCATCCCTACAAGGTTGAAAGCATTAGTTAAAAATAATCAACAACTGTTACATGATATATATTTAATTTACCTGTCTGATATCTTGATTGGCTCCCAAAATTATTTCGTTCATAGCTGGAGGGGGAATCTTTAAACCTTCTTTAAATGCAATAGACATCATAGCACCCTGAAATTGACAAGGGAGGAGTCCTCAATGATTTTTTTAACTCATATAATCAGGTATTTTAAAAATATTTATCAGGTACTTTTAAAAACTGACCCTTAAATAAATAGGCTAGCATGATGGAAAAAAAATTTCAATCATCATACCTTAATCTGTTCAACCCGAGGTCTTTGAAAACGAAGATCAAAACAATAATGAACCAGAGAGCGAATCTTGGGATGATTTCTATCATTGCACATACAAATAATGGGAATTTTAGTATGTTTTATCAGGCCAATTAATTCCTGAAAGGCAAGTTTGCAGCACAAAAATAATTATTTTAAAAATGACAAATACCACACAAGGTATTTTAGGTTCTAAAAATCTCCTCAGCAACATGCCTGAACTGCCCTAAGTATGAGAGAACGACAATGTTTTAAAAATCTAAATTATCAACAGTGAAACTGCAAAAATACAGCACTTGAATTACCTGAATTCCTCCCCTATCCTCATTGCCTGCCATGCCATCTACTTCATCCATGATGAGAGCATGTTTCGTGCTTACTGAAGAGGCTGCTCCATCTGACCCAGGTTGAGGAGCAATGGGATGAGACAAAAACAAAATAACAATTGCTCAAAAACTGCTGCTCTGTAGAAAATTACGTAACAGATATTAAACTTCAAAAGCTACAAGAATATGCAGCACTGGACTACAGAGTGTTGTAAAAGAAAAAAAGAAAGAATATGCAGAGAAGAGAAACTCTCCCTGCCACCCCCCCTTCCCCTGCAGACCCCAATTCCCTTCCCAGAGGCAAACAATACTCTCCTATATGTCCTTTAAGAGATATTCTACACATACGTGCATAAAAATATACAACTGAGTTTTGAATTTTTTTTTTTTTTTTTTTTTTTTTTGAGACGGAGTTTCACTTGTTGCCCAAGCTGGAGGGCAGTGGCGCGATATTGGCTCACTGCAACCTCCGCCTCCTGGGTTCAAGCGATTCTTTTGCCTCAGCCTCCCGAGTAGTTGAGATTACAGGCGCACACCACCACACCTGGCTAATTTTTGTATTTTTAGTAGAGACGGGGTTTCACCATGTTGACCAGGCTGGTCTCAAACTCCCAACCTCAGGTGATCCGTCTGCCTCGGCCTCCCAAAGTGCTGGGATTACAGGCGTGAGCCAACATGCCCAGCCAGTTTTGTCATTTTATGTATTTCGGTGATCCATTCTTTATCTTATAGATACAGAACACTTCATTTTTAAGGCAATACTCCATTCTACACTTGTATCACACTTTACTTAATCACCATTAATGAAATATATAGGATGCTTCCAAGCTTTTTTCTATTATGTCATACTAAATGACTATCCTTATCTACATGGCATATATATGCCACTTTGCACATATGGAAGTAAAATAATAGCTGAATTCCAGCAACTGGAATTTCTGGGCTAGAGGGTATGTGTAATTTGAGAAATATTGCCGGACTCTCTCCAGAGTTGTACCAATCTACCCTCCCACCAGCCATGTCTAAGAGTGACATTTCCTGAGCAGATTATTTTGAACAATGTGAAGGCACCAAGAATTCAGGTGACAAAACAACACATCATAGACTCTAAATAGGCACTGTGCGGTCCTTAACTTGAGCATCTTATTTTCCATGAACTCTGGCCATAGAGGACCACTAGCTACAACCTGAAACACAGTGGGCATTTGCATACTGTCTTCTCTTCTACTACCTTTGCCTGCAATGACCTCTTCCACCTCCAGATGGTTTTCTTTCTCATTCTTTGAGGTCTTTCAAAACAATTATCACCCCTTTACTCAATGCCCCAAGCATAATTACTTCTTCATCTGCTGGCCTTATTACCTCACTCTGTATTACATACCTTATTACATACATACAGAGTGAGGTTAATAAGGTAATGAGGTAATAAGTCACACTGTATTACACACGGTTTTTTATTTCCTTTCTCTCTTTACAGGATTCACCTGTGAATCCTCTAAAATCATATGAAAAACGCATAAATATGTGCATGTACACATTTTTATCACATTCTCAGAAACCTCTAAGACCTACGAAAGGGTAAGTACTGCCCCATAAGAGTGATGTCAGAGGGCTTTCTTATTCTCTTGTTAGCCCCAGAATTTAGTAGGGTGCTTGGCACACAACCTGTGTTCAACACTGGTTACTGAACATTGAAATGAACATATTTTTCTTATATAACAACAACAGCAGTTCAAAAAGCCACATACTTGAATAAAAGCCTTTGATGCTGGTATTGTTCAGTGACTCAGCAACAATTGCCTTCAAACTGCTCTTACTCCGGGTGTCACTTGCATTCAGTTCCACGTAGCTGTATCCCAACTCCTAATCAAAATATTGGAAACCACTGAAGGCACAATATGAATTAACTCCACCACCCCCCGCCAAGAAAGGCCAGTTAAGAAAGAAAGAAGGTACAAAATTAATATAAAAACCCATAGGTAAAAGTATAAAGTATGATACTAACAGACAATGAGATTAACTATAGTATGCCTTACAATATTAGAAATTTTTAGAATATCATATACATACATATAACATACACATATAAACACAAATAAGTTTGGTCTTAAAACTTCAGCTGACAAATCACTAATCTGGAAGAGTATATTCAAACAAGCAATTTTACTAAATTTACTTCTTAAAGTCCTAAAAAAAGGATTAAACATAATCATCCCAACAATTCACTATCAGACACAGAATTAATCTATTATAAGATACCAGCCAGGTACATTGACTCACACCTGTAATCCTAGCACTTCTGAGAGGCCAAAGCGGATGGATCACTTGAAGTCAGGAGTTTGAAACCAGCCTGGCCAACATGGTGAAACCCCATCTCGACTAAAAATACTAAAAATTAGCTGGGCGTGGTGGCGCATGCCTGTAGTTTCAGCTACTCGGGAGGGTGAGGCATGAGAATCACTTGAACCTGGGAGGCAGAAGTTGCAGTGAACTGACACCGTGCCATTGCACTCCAGCCTGGGTGGCAGAGTAAAACTGTGTCTCAAAACAAAAAATAAAATAAAATAAGATACCAAAAAGTAATCCTCCCTAAGATAATTTATGAAGTTAAATCACTCTTTGTCACGACACTATCCCAACAAACAATTTTCCTCTGAAATCAGGAAAATTCAAGTTATTCTGATTCATTTCCCAAAACTGATTAGCTTATGCCTTAATTCGTAAAAAATATAATGATAATAATAAAGAGAGAAAAAGAGTTGTGTTCACAACCGTAGGGACTAGGAAAAAAAATGTTTTGCTTTTTCATTAATGTTTATAAATAGAGTGGAAACAGATAAAATTTTATTTAAATTTTATGCAGATGCATACAACAAAAAAAACAAAAGAAACCACAAGCTTATGCAGCAGAGGATTGAGAAATCCAGCAATAAATTTCTAATCTCTTATTTCATCATTCTGATACTAACACGTGAACTCTGATCTGCTCTAGTGCCTAAGCAAGTCAAGTTCTCCCATTGTCTACAGGGATTCAGCAGCAATAGAGACAACAGGAACGAAGGCAGGATCACACAGTGCTGAAGAGCAGAACCCTGAGTCGGGCTACCACTGGGCCTCCACCCTCCTCCCTAAGCCTATTTCATTTGACACATGTGGATGATGACAGTACAGGTAATTATTCAGTACACAGAATTATTCAAGGGCATTAAGATATTTGCATCTTTCAGAGTCTAGAATACATGTTTTTGTTATCTATAATACACCCACGTGCTTAGCACACTGCCTCGCTCATTGGCAAGTATTGCCTATTACTTTAATTACCAATATTTTAAAAGGATTAAAATTACAAACATCACCAGAACCAAAACAGGTTCTAAAGGTTTTATTTTAGAAAAATAAACACAGTTTATATATAGACACCACACACACACACACACACACACACACACACACACAGATGTGGGTACACACTTTTATCTCCTAGCCATGACCACTCGAGGTTATCTGTCCAACCACACTGCGACAAAGCACCCACCTGACACACCAGGGAAGCTGTGGTGGTTTTGCCAACACCAGGAGGGCCTGACAGCAACGCTGCTTTAAAACTACAGCCATCATCTTTGCCAGAAAATTTACCAAACTTTGCTGCTAGGAAAAAAGAAGTTCCAGAGTGTTAACCTGTATCACCTAACAGAAATTCAGGCATGGCAGGAATAGTTATGCCTAAACTTCGCATAGACAGCTGTCCTCCAGTTTAGTTCAAAATTTGCAGACTATTTTCTCCATAGCATAAACAAGTTTCCAGAGCATTCAGTGAAATTCTACTTCCTACCTCACCTCCACCCAAAATAAAAAACTAAAACTAACTCACTTTAAAACTCTTGATTTGAAATAATAATTGTGTAAGTTTCCTTTCCTGTGAACACACAGGCCATGGAGCATGCTGCCGGGGCTCAATCTCAACTCCATCCATCCTCATGCCACCTCTCACCAGCCGTGGGTACTTTAGAAGTGACTAAGCCCCTCTGTGCCTGCCTCCTCCTTTGTTAGATGAGGAGAACAACAGTAAAGTTGCTGCTAGAGATGCTGTGAGGACGGAATGGCTGAGCACAGAGCCATGCAAGCTTCACTAAATGTTAACAAGCATAGTAGCTACATGGTCACAAGAAGAAAAAATGACTTGAAGATGCTGCGTCTGCAACTATCTTGTGCCCCTCAACACTAGAGCACTCTTCCTCCCTCACCACGTGAGCACCTGGCACATACATTATGCTCAACTCATACTCAATAACTGACAGAGACAATGGTTTTCAACCTACTGCCAGCAGGCATGGAGACAGGGACTAGAGTTCACCTGAAGCTTTAAAACAGTCTTCTCGGCCGGGTGCGGTGGCTCACACCTGTAATTTTCAGCACTTGGGGAGGCCAAGACGGGTGGAGCACAAGGTCAGGAGTTCGAGACCAGCCTGGCCAGCATGGTAAAACCCCATCTCTACTAAAAATACAAAAAATCAGCCAGGCATGGTGGTGTGCACCTGTAGTCCCAGCTACTCAGCAGGCTGAGGCAGAAGAATCACCTGAACCCAGGAAGCAGAGGTTGCAGTGAGCCGAGATCACACCACTGCACTCCAGCCTGGGCAACAGAGCGAGACTGTCTCAAAAAAAAAAAAAAAAAAAAGTCTTCTCCAGGCACATGAAATGCCTGTCTCCTCTTTTAAGGGAGGTTTTATGAAGTTTCAGAATGAAAAAAGTGATTTAACTTAAATTTAGTCCTGTAACATTACAATACATTATTTTTATAAATAAACAGGCATCATTGGCAATGATGATCGGCAATCTAGTCATCACTGGTCTATGTTGAAAACACTACTAAAACATTTGTGATCTCAAACCTCAGTTAAGAAAATACTTCAGACATTAAATACATATTGGAGCTTTTCACTCTCCATGACAAATACATCAGAAACAAGGACAGAAACTAAAGAAGCACAGGCCTATCAGGCCTGCCACAGCAAATCGTGCTTGCTACTGAGAGTTTAGGCTGACTGCCCCACACGCATGCCTCCGTTATTATTCACAGCTTTCCTCCTAGTGCCCTTGCCACTCAGGGGTCTTGCTGTCACATGGCTTCAGACCTTGGGACACATACTCTTTCCCACCCAACACTCATCCCTCCCTCCCTTCGCCTAGCTAGTTCCTACTTTGTTTCCAAGTCTTAGCTTAGCCATCCCTTCCTCCGGGATGGGAGCACACACACCCTGGCCCTGACCACACATCTTCATCCTCACAGCACCCTGGACTTACCCCTCTAGCAGTACTTGGCAAATATATTTTAATGACTGGTTCAGATATGCCTCCCCCACTGCCTGTGAGCTCCTGAGAGGGACTGTTTTGTTCACAACACCACCACCAGCAGGGTCTAGTACTGCACCTGGGTTCAGATCAAGCTCTTAATAAATGCTTGCTGACAGATGAATGAACCGTTAGATTTTCTCATATATGTGCCACTGAGCAATCACATGTTGATATACACACACACAAAAATGAGTGAGGCTGTAAAATCACCGTGTTTTTTATCTTCAGAAGAACTCTTGTGCCAGTTTCGGAGCCAGCGTAGGAGTTTGTTGGCACAGCTCTGGTCACCTTGCTGTCCAATTATGGTCTTGAGCGAGGTTGGCTTATATTTATCCACCCAGAGCAAATTTTCCACTTTGTTTTCACTGCTGTCATCAGCCAAATTCCTAGCCTTGCTGTCACCACTTATCTCCTCGGCCACCTGCTCCTTGAAATCCAGGCTTCTCCAAAACACATCTGGTTCCTTTTTTACCGTCTTTGCCAAACTGTCCCTTTTGGAAGTCGGCTTGCTCTTTTTAGATTCTGATTCCTTTTTAGATGGACTAATTTTTCTTTTTCCTTGGACATTTTTTTGGGGTGTTCTCTCCAGTTTGGACTCTTTCTTCATCTTAAAAAGTAGAAAAATGAGGAAAAAAGAAACGTGATGAAACATAAGAATTTCTATCCTGCTAAACGTACTACAGAGAGCAGTCAGAGATATCCAAGTGGGCTACTCAACCTGGGCTGGTCTTTTTATGATAGACTTTCCTATTTGTGGAAATCACCACCTTCTAAAGTATAAAAATTAACAAACACACCAGAAACCACCAAATGCAATTTCTAAATGTGAGAACATGTTGATTTTTAAAAGTAATAAGTACTCCAATTTTAGTTTGAAAAAAACAAGTTATAGTGTTGAGATTTTAGTTTCAAAGTTTCCTAATTAAAAGTTAATGCCTCTATAAAAACTTGTATACAAATGTTCATAACCATATTATAGCTAAAAGATGGAAACAATCCAAATGTCCATCAAGTGAAAAAGAAACAAAACAGGGTGTGTCCACACAATGAAATATTATTTACCCATAACAAGGAGTGAGGTACTGATACATGCTACAACCCAGGTCAACCTTGAAACCACTATGCTAAGTGAAAGAAGCCAGACACAAAAGGCCATATATTCTAATGTCTCCATACACACATGAAATGTCCAGAATAGGAAAATCCATGGAGACAAAGCAGAGCAGTGATTCCCAAGCGGGTGGATAGAACAGGGGGTGGATAGAATGAGTGGCTGCTGATAGGTAGAGGGTTTCTTTTCGGGGTGATGAAAATGTTCTGGAATTACACAGTGCTAATGGTTGTATACTCTTATTAATATACTAAAAACCACTGATTTGTAAGCTTTATAAGGGTGGATTTTATAGTATGTAATATCTCAGTTTTTAAGAAAATTAGTGCCTCTTTAGCAGTGGATGCTAAAATTAGTGGATGAATGTTTAAGAACAAACAGGATATAAGCCTAAGTACCTCCCTCTCCTGCCAAGATAGTTATCAACTACAAAGGAAAAAATAGTCAATCTACTAGTGAAGAAAGCCAGTACTAGTTTCAGTGGGATGCTGAATCATCTTAACCAAATAATCAAGGTTATCCTCACTAACAATAAGACATATTGACATCCTGTATCTATGATAGGATGCACTGAGGACACAAGATCACGTCTACAGTGTTCTTAGAAAAAAAGACATAACCTCAATCTAATCATGAGAAAACATCACAGATCCAAACTGAGAGACATTCCACAAAACTGACCAGTACTCGCTAAAAGTGTCAAGCTTGTAAGAACACAAGGAAAGACTGAAGAAATGTCATCGATGGGAGAAGACTAAGAAGACACAACTAAATGCAGTGTGGGACCCTGGAACAGAAGAAGAACTACAGGGGAAAATGTAAGGTTCGAAAAACATGTACAGATTAGTTAACAATACAGCATCAATGTTAATTTCCTGGTTTTTATAACTATGCTATGGTTATGTAATCGAAATCATTCCCTAGATTTCTCTAACCGGAATAACCTGGGTGGACCATCTTGCCATTTGGGTGACAGAGCTGGGGACATTAAAATATTGGAATGCTGGCAATCCTGTGTCCTGTGTGTAAAAAAGAATGGTCTACAGTGGGAATGAATGAGGCTAACTAGGAGAAACAGACAGACAGAAACTGACGGGGTCCTCACAGCTTTGTAGTCTGTGGATCCAGTAGTTCCTAGACCAGACCCTCCCTGCCCATACTTTAGTTATGTGAGCCAACATTTTTCCTTTTGCAAAAGCTAATACAGGCTAGGTGTCTGCACAACTTAAAAAGTCCTAATACAGTTCTAATTGAAAACAAATTTATCATGCTGATACCTATTAACATGTCCTTTAAGGAACTCTTAAACAATAACCTTTGCATAAAGTCAACGTGAGAATATGGCCGGGCACAGTGGCTCACGCCTATAATCCCAGCACTTTGGGAGGCTGAAGTGGGTAAATCACTTGAGGTCAGGAGTTCAAGACCAGCCTGGCCAACATGATGAAACTCCGTCTCTACTAAAAATATAAAAATTAGCAAGCGTGGTGTCAGGTATCTGTAGTCCCAGCTTCTCAGGAGGCTGAGGCAGGAGAATCACTTGAACCCAGGAGGCAGAAGGTGCACTGAGTCAAGATCACACCACTGCACTCCGACCTGAGGGACAGAGCTAGACTCTGTCTCAAAAAATTAAAAAATAGTAATAATAATAGTAATATGAAAAATAAGGAAAATTTGATAAGTAGATAGGTTATATGCAATGTACTGTCCTTTCTCTACTCATATTCCCTGACAAAGATGAGGAAAAACAACAAAGTAGACATCCTGAAGCAGGGTCCTCCAGCTCAAAAGGAACTAAGGTGGTTCATGTGTGGTAGACAGGGATGGTGTTAATCTTTCAGCCAACAAGCCTGTATCCACCCAAGACATATGTCTATGAAATTTAAAAGTTACTATACACCAACTTAAATAAATCACATTCGTTTTTATACGAACCTCAGTTTCAATTGCTATTTCATACTTGGATTTCTTGCCTGGCATAGTTCGAATCAGATTCAACAGGCCATCTTCATCAATAATTTTTGTCCCCAAGGCTGCGGCCTGTTGATTAAAAATGCAAATCATCAAAACTGCATCCTACCATTCCTTTCTGTTAAAAAAAAAAAAAAATTCTAGGGCCTATTAGTAGGTGAAAAACCACATTCATAAATTAAGATAACACTGGAATTAAAAAAGAAAAACAAAAAATAGCACAGTCATTGAAAAAGTAACATTGAAAAGAAAGAAAATAACAGATACATTCCCTAAGAGTAGCAGGTTGGCAAGGGAAGTGGTCCATTACTACTTTTGTGGACTGCTTTACCTTTTCTCCCCTAGGAAGGGGCAATGCCACTAGGGCCTAAGACCAGCTCTTCATACCTTCTCCCATATTTAATACATATGGCAGACATTTCTCCCACCTTCTTCCCTGCTGATGGAACTCCAATGTGTCCTTCTTCAAGAGATGAATGATGACTGGTCCATGGCAACCAGAAACGTCTTGGTTCTTCCCAACCTCCCATACAGCTCTAAGTGGACAGGTGACAGCTCTGGCCAATGAGCCTTATGTGAAATTCTATAAGAGGTGTTTCTGGGAAAACTCTTGTCAGGCCAGCCACAGCTCTTATGACATACTTGCCACTGTTCCCTTTTCCTGCCTTGAATAAGAATTTAAATGCCTAGAGCTGCAGCTACCTTGCACCACAAGGCAACACGCATGAGGACAAAAGTTAACACAATAAGGACAGATGGAGGAACCACATCATTGAGATGCTGAACTATCCCAGCAATACCTCCAGAATTCTTGTGAGAAAAATTAACAGCTGTTTAAGCCACAGTTAATCAGGTATTCTGCTGTTTGGAGCTAAACACAATCCTACCCAACAGGCCGCTGATTCTTTTTCTAAAAGCACCAATTTAAAAAAACCTAAGATGGTGTATACAGTGGCATATATAGGAATACTTCGGACTGGAAGAAAAAGAAAACTGCATTTGTTTCTATCTTCAAAAATAGAAAAAGACTTAAATACACTAAAAAAAAGTCAAGTAAACAGGAACTATGCCTTCCATTGGAAAACCAAAATCCTGGTGTCAGAGCCAGTAACACTTCTGTGGAGAAGAAATAATGTAGGCAAGAAATTACTTTTCTATTTCTTTCCTTCATTTAACTCTGAGTAAAGGGCAAATCACATCAAGAGTGTGCCAAGGCAGGCAGGAGGTGTCATGGTGTTGAGAACACAGCAGTACCCACCTTATCACTCTTGGACTGTCCACTATCACGACCCATGACAAGATAATTTGTTTTCTTGCTGACATTTCCTGTTACTTTTCCCCCATAACGTTCAATTAGAGACTTGGCCTCATCTCGTTCAATAGACTCCAGCACGCCTGTGATTACAAATATAAGGCCTTCCAAGCAATTTTCAGCTCCCTAAAAACCAAAATGTTCAAGCAGAGAGGAAATTACATGGTAGCTTTCCAAAGAAACATTTGGCATCAAAACTGCAGGAAGTTGATTTTTCTCATTTCACATCATAAATAACCTTTGCATGGAAAGTTTGCTGGAAATTTACAGCAAATAAGCACCACCTGAAATTAGATCCTAAGAAATTTTGATATGGCTAACATTTACTAAACTTACAAAACAAGCAGTGAAAAACATACATCCAACACTGTTAGCAAAGCTATTAAAATTACCCATTCATACTATTTTCCATTATACCCTCTTCATATCTAAACTACTAGTTAACTTGCATAACTGTAAATAAACAACCAAATGCAATCCATCTGTAGAAACTCTTGCTATTCAGGAAACTGCTTGTTCTTAAGAACTTTCCCAACAAGAATTTAACAGAAGCAGGTATACTCCTATCATTTTGATGTTTCTGTTAATGTTTCCAAACAATGTACTTTAAAATCAGAATCACTTCTTATCATTTTCATATACTTCTGATGCTTTTCATCACATTAGTGATCAGAAATGAGGTCTAACTCCCCAATCCCTGCCTGCAAGAGCTAAGTAGGATCTTAACTGTAAGTTGAAGGGAGTTTTGCCTGAACGCATGGATTGTACAAGAACAAACTGCTGCTGGGTTTGATGGTCTGCCAAAGGATTGTGGTGTGGCATATCTGAAGGCTACTGAATGCAACTTATAATGCTTAACAAAAAATCTTTACTGTTTTAGGGGAAAAAAGGAAAAAAAAAGGCAACTCTTGATATTGTTAAAAAGGGAAAGTTTTGATTCTACAAAGCTAAGCAAGTGTGAGCTCGTGCCCTCCTCTCTGCTCATTACTCTAGGATAGTAAATCTAGCAACCTTCTAGTAACTTAAAGGCAAGATCGTATTATCTCTGGATTGGAAAGATAACTCTCATAATGTATAATATAAGAGATACTTGACAAACAGAGCTGGATGGACAAGACATTAAATCTTAATTGGAACTATGTCGAGTTATATATTTTTGCAATGGTTCAATAAAATTATACAACCAAACAAAATGAAATAAAAATTACACATGACATTCCAAGTTACTTATTACTCTTTTAATAGAGAATTGAGATTAACAAACTTAAAATGGGCTTGAAAAGAAGCAGCCAACCAAAATTCAAAGACTGCCTCCATATAAGTTCAATCCTTCACCATTCAAGTGAAGAATCTTTCTCGGAAGACAAAAAGAAACAACTATGAATGTGCTTGGAAAGAAAAGGTTTGACTAACAATATCTCAGGGTCCCTTGAAGCTTTTATGGGTTCTTGGATTGAAATGATCTACTGTAACACTATAGGAACTTAACTACTTCTGAACAAACTCAAAACAACCCTGGAAAAATTGCACATGCAAGCCCCTATATCCCATATCCCAAATATCTATTATCTCCCGAATTATCACCCACTATGACTCTGATTATCTTTTTACTTATCCAATCTTAGCACTTCTAGCCTCCCTATCAAACTCTTCTATTCTAGAACTTGGCTAAGCTCTTAGCCAAGCTAAGCTCCATAGCCTTGCCTTCACTGAAACCTGGCTGTCCCCTCAGGGCACCACTTTGCCTGAAGTCCTCTCAAGCAGAACTTGTTTGGTCTCTCATACCCATGTACAGGAGGCAAGACTGGCATCTTCCTGCAGGCTCCCATAAAACCCATTAGCCCCTTAAGGCTGACCTTCTCGCTCCCCACCCCAGTCCCAGCTACACCATCTCTCCCTCTCTGTATTAGGGGAACTATTAATCTCTATATGTACTTATATATACCAAGCAAACTGAAAATTAAATTTATACATATATTGTATATGTATCCCCTCCCCTACTGCCTTCTCAGAAATCTCATGCTACAATTGATTCTCCTTCTCCTGCTGGTATAACTTCAATCTCTCCCTTTCTGGTAGGACCTATCCCATTAGCAAAACGTATGCTTTAAATATCTCCTACCATAAAAATACTTACATCTCCCCCTAAATTCCACTTTCCATCCTAGCTAGAAGTCATTTCCCCTTCTAGTCCTTCTAGCTAGAAGTCCTCCCACTTCTTTCTCCTTCACAGCCAAACTTATCAAAAATATCTACTTTTGCTGTCTCCATTTTGTCTCCTCACACTCACTCTTCCACCCACTTCCATCAGGCTCTACCTCCACTGTCCTTAGCTCTTGCTAAGGCCACTAAGGATCATTAATTCATGTTACTAAATGCAACAATTTCCGGTCTTCCCTTACCTGGAATCTTAACAGCATGACAGACTTAACCACTCAATCATTTTTAAAATACTCTCTCTTCCCTTTGCTTCTGTGATCCCATGCTTATCAAACTTCTCTCCCATATTTGTAGCTGCTGCTTCTCAGTTTCCTTTTGGTTTCCACCCTCTTCTACTTCACAAAGAAGCAGGGGCCAAGGCCCTCTTCTCTTCTTGTTCTGTACTAGTTTACCAGATGCTAGTAATCCCTTCATGCCAAGAATGCCCAAGTTTGTCCATCTAGTTCTGACTTCTGTTCTAAGCTCCAGTCCCACATATCTGCTTGTCTACTCAGCATCTCCATGTGGACATCTCACATAACCCTAACGCACAGTGTGGCCAACAACGAACTCATTATCATCTCCCCAAACCAGCCCTGCCACCAATCGCATCAGCATCCACCAAGCTGCTCATGCCAATAACAAGGAGATCATCCCCAATACTCTTTCTTCTCACTTTCCACTTCCAATTATCACCAAGCCCCATAGATTTTGCCTCTTCCAGTGAAACCTCTCCACTTTTCGACATTTTCACTGCTCCCCCAGACAAGTCCCTATCACTTCTCACCATCTCTCCTGATGATCTCTGTGTATCTATTTCTGCCCCATCCACTGTACTTGGTTCATCAGCAGCCAGAGCGATCTTTCAGAAATTCAAATCTGGTCATGTTATCCCTCCACTTTAAAATTCCTTCTCGGCCAGGCCCGGTGGCTCACGCCTGTAATCCCAGCACTTTGGAAGGCCAAGGCGGGCAGATCACCTGAGGTCAAGAGTTCGAGACCAGCCTGACCAACATGGAGAAACCCCATCTCTACTAAAAATACAAAATTAACTGGGCAAGGTGGCACACGCCTGTAATCCCAGCAACTCCAGAGGCTAAGGCAGGAGAATCGCTTGAACCCGAGAGGTGGAGGTTGCAGTAAGCCGAGATTGTGCCACTGCACTCCAGCCTGAGCAACAGGAGCGAAAACTCCATTTCAAAAAACAAAATAAAAATTCCTTCTCTTAGACAAAAGTCTTAAACATTAGGCCCTGCAAGATGTGACCCTATTAACCTCTTTGGCCATTCTCATCCCTTGGTCACTATGCTCCAACCATAATTCTTTCAGTTCCTCAAACATACGATGCAAGAACCTTCCCCCTGCAGGAACATCATACATTCTGGCCCCTCTGCCCAGACCACCACAACATCACAACCCCTTCATACCTGTTGAATCCCTTTCATTCTTCAAGTCTCCATTTAAATGTCACATTCTACATGCCCCACCAAGAACCAGGTTCCTCTGTTATACTACCTAAGGGCATCTTAGATTTTTCCCTCATAGCACATATCCCAATTATAATTAAATTATTTATTTAATGTCTCTTTCTCTAGGCTATAAGTGCCATGCAAGCAAAAACATTAGTTTTGTCACTGGTATAGTCTCAAAGCCCAGCCTTTCTAGGGCTACTTGTTATTTAAAGGGAAATTTTCCTAAGTATCAAGCAGTGATTTATAATGTGAATAAACATCCCTAATTCTTGAAGATGGTAACTGAAGCTTTTCTGTTGCTAATTTTTAATTATTAATCCTCTGCTGCTATAATCATAGTGAATACATACATGGATCCACAAGGCAGAGGCCCTCACAGAATGGCATGCCCTCTGAGTACTCTTACCTTTGGTATTTCTTTGGAACCCAGAGCCTTGGGACCTTCTCGATTTAAGTAGCTTCGATAAGCTTGATAATTAGTGCGTTTCTTTTCAGAATCTTCAGGACTTACAGACTTTGGGAAGAGGGAAAGGAAAATGAATAAAGTCATACAAAATTTATACAAAATTTAAAATACATATCTAGAAATAAACATTATTTTTATTATGTCACTTCTGTGTCTGGCCGTGAAATTAACAGTTTTAGCTACACAAGTACGTCCTAATTTACAGATAACTGACTTACAAACATCCCTGCATCAGCGCTTCTCAAAACTTTCCACTCTCTAAAGCCACACACCTCAGGGCAGATTATGGGAATAAGCCAAGTTGCCAACTCCAAGCAAAGAAATGCATAAAGTGTTTTACTTCAGAAATTCACCTGAATTTTAAATTCTATTCCATGATATATCTATATATCCATGTTTAACAAGAAAATATATTTTTCCCCAAGTAAACCTGATCACCCGAGAAGATATTCTGTGTTAATCCTATGGCCTTCCATGCCCCTAAAGCACCAGCCTGCATTCCTAAGGATATAAGCATTCCAGTAGGAGAATCTAAAAACAGCTCAAAGAAGGGACTAGCTTTACTCCAAAGAGAAGACACATTCTCTATGCTATTTCATCTCTCCCATTCTACTTCTCTTAGGTGATTTACCGTAGGTATATCTCAGAGAATCCTGGGGAAACTTTTCTAACTACGCATCCCTAGATCCACCTCCAAGTTTCTCTTTCAGAGATATGGGGTATGGCTAGAATGTGTTTATGTGGGGGAAAAATATCCTAGATAGTTCTCATTTAAGAACCACTATCAGGTGTTTGTTATTTTTCCACTTCCTATTTTACATTATTTTTAACTTGTAAGCAATCCCAAATCCTTTTGAGAGTAGACAAAATAATAACTTCCATATAAAATAATGGCGGCTGGCTGCGGTGGCTCATGCCTGTGGTCCCAGCACTTCAGGAAGCCGAGGTGGGTGGATCACGAGGTCAGGAGATCAAGACCATCCTAGCTAACACAGTGAAACCCCGTCTCTACTAAAAAAAAATACAAAACATTAGCCGGGCGTGGTGGCGGGCGCCTATAGTCCCAGCTGCTCGGGAGGCTGAGGCAGGAGAATGATGTGAACCTGGGAGGCAGAGCTTGCTGTGAGCTAAGATGGCGCCACTGCACTCCAGCCTGGGCGACAGAGCGAGACTCCGTCTCAAAAAAAAAGGGGTTTCACTGTGTTAGAAATGGCTTAACCAATAAAATAGTTCAGCTGGTTTGGCTAAGAGGTCGATAAGCCATTAACAGGCTGGTCCTAGAATCTAACCCTACTTTCTAACAATGGTTCTCAAATGTTGGTGTGTGTTCATATCATATGAGGAGCTTATTAAAATACAGCTGCCCACACCACATTCCCTGGGAAACTCCGTATTTTTAACAAGTTTCACAAGACAGTCCAGTGCATACCAACATGGAAAAACGATTAATTTATGACAGTCGTTCTATGAAAAGAATTCTGAATGATAAACAGTTTATATAATAACTTTGAAGGACACCCACTTTATGAAGTCGGAATTATTTGACCAAGACCAACTAAATGTATTAAATAGACTTTATTTGACGTTTCCAACCAAAACTGCTTAAGTAAAAGTTTTGAGTTATTTCTATTCTAACTTTAAAAAGTACAGTGAAGAGTATCATTTAAAGATTTCCTCTTTCTTCATAAAAACAGACCGCTTCTGTAAATGGAACATGTTTTAGTGTGCCTGAAGAAAACCATTCATCTACCAGATAAGCATTTAGTGCAGAAAAAATCTGAGACCAAAAAGTTAATTGCTCCTTTAAGCGTATTTATAAGCATTGTCCACAAACAAAAGCATTCTGAAATCATCACCATTTCACTGTTCTGCACTAAAATATAATGGTGATGACCAGTTAAAATAGGTGATATTCTACTTTCAATCCTAAGTGCCTAAAAGGCATGAATGAATAGTGGTTTCTCATTATGAATCTAAAGTAGTTCCAAACTGGAGATTCAGAGACTGTTTGCTTCTCAAATATATTTCCTGGCAAAACTTTTCAAAGATATTCATTATCTCATCATTTTTTCCTTTAAAAATAATTTCAGTATCTCAACACTTATACAAGAATAAAAAAGAGTAAATTCAGGACTAAGCCAAATAACAATCGTTTTAATAATAATAGCTAAGATGGCACTTATTAGGTCCCAGGCACTGTTCTAAGTGCTTTTACATATGAAGTCATTAGGTACTATTATTATTATTCCTATTTTACAAACAGCACCAAAGCACAGACAGGGGAAGTGACCAAACCTGCTCAGGGGCCCAGAGCCTGAAACTGGCTCCAGAGCCTGTGTGTGCAGCCACTATGTTATACTGCTTTAGAGGACCCGAGTTTAAGGCTGGCCCTGCCACTTACCAGGTGGATGATCTTACAATAGTTAAACTCTTTCAGCCTATTTCCTCGTCTTTAAAAGTTGAATAATAAAAATATCTCACAGGGTTGTTGTGAAAATTATATAAGCTACCACATGTAATGCATTAGCACAGTATCTGACACACAATAACAATAAATATGGTTTTTTGTCCTTGCGATAGTTTGCTACAAAAAACCGAACACCGCATGTTCTCACTCATAGGTGGGAATTGAACAATGAGAACACATGGACACAGGAAGGGGAACATCATACTCCGGGGACTGTTGTGGGGTGGGGGGAGGGACAGCATTTGGAGACATACCTAATGCTAAATGATGAGTTAATGGGTGCAGCACACCAACATGGCACATGTACATATGTAACAAACCTGCACATTGTGCACATGTACTCTAAAACTTAAAGTATAATAATAATAAAATAAAATAAAATAAAAAATAAATATGGGCTTAGCTATATTAACACTCCATATCCTACAACAGCTTCTAAATAAGATATCTTAAAAATACTATAATGACTTATGATCATTAGAAATAAAACTTGAAAACAAACCCAGACTAACACATAGCCCCAAAATATACACAGCAGTCCCCCTTTAACCAAGGAGGGTATGTTCCAAGACCCCCCAGTAGGTGCCTGAAACCACAGACGGTACCAAACTCTATATATACTTACATGTATTATTTTTTCTATCTAATAACCAAGCCGGCTACCAAGTGACTAACAGGTGGGTAGTGTATCCAGCGTGGATATGCTGGACAAAGAGATGATTCACATCCTGGGTGAGATAAAGCAGGCCGGCCAGAGATTTCATCATGTTACTCAGAAGAGTACCCAATTTAAACCTTATTAATTGTTTATTCCTGGAATTTTCCATTTAATACTTTCAGACCATGATTAACCACAAGTAATTGAAACTTCAGAAGGCAAAACCATGGATAAGGGTGAATACTGTACTCCCTAGAAAGTTCCTACCAAGGCCAGGTGCGGTGGTTCACACCTGTAATCCCAGCACTTTGAGAGGCCAAGGTAGGCAGATCACCTGAGGTCGGGAGTTCAAGACCAGCCTGACCAACATGGAGAAACCCCCGTCTCTACTAAAAATACAAAATTAGCCAGACGTGGTGGCACATGCCTGTAACCCCAGCTACTTGGGAGGCTGAGGCAGGAGAGTTGCTTGAACCCAGGAGGCGGATGTTGCGGTTAGCTGAGATTGCGCCACTGCACTCCAACCTCAGCAACAAGAGGAAAACTTCACCTCAAAAAAAAAAAAAAAAAAAGTTCTTACCTCTTTTTTAGCTGGAGAACTTTTGGTTTTCTTAGGAGTTTTTGTCTCTCCTTTCAATTTAATGGAATTTTCTTTTCTTTTTGAGGCCACAGGCTCTATTTCTTTATAAGAGCTCTCTTCTTTTCTTTTCATAATTGCCAGCTTAGAACTGGCCTTGGAAGAAGAGACTTCTCCTATTTTGTCAGCTGATGACTTGGAATGTTGCTGAGATTCTTTTGAACTTTCGTATTTACTTTGCTTCCTAGGACTGTAGCTCCTTCTTTCATCTGAAAATTGTTCTGTTTTTACTAGGAAGAAAGAAAAGATTATGATTGTTGTTTTTGGAAAATGATAACCTGTATCAACTTTTCTTTCATTTTTCAGCTGAGTAATCTTAGCACAGAATATACCCTGAAGGCCCAAAGTCCTAAAGTGTCAAGACCATCTGTTTATAGTAAATCTATAAATACATTTACTTATAGGACTAAGATCATCTAGACTAGCAGATGATTTGCTATCAGAACCACTGAGGAATAAAACCTACAGGCAATAAGCAAAAGAGCTGAAGATGACCTGGCCAACTATGAGTCAACTCTGAGACTACCTCTGACATGAAAAGCTCAAAACATCTAGGTTCTTCATCTTTATATATTGAAATCCACATATTGCACTATACTTGGAAATTAACAAGAAGCCAGTAGTTTTAATACAATTCTCACAGTAATCATAGAGCAGATGGGCATTCTGTACCAGCTAGCATCCAATGAGCTTTCAAAGTTTCTAAGTTCAAAATGCTCTAATAGTCCTATGAAATAATGTCTACCTAACGATACATAATTACCGAATAGAATACTTAAACAAGATTATCATGAATTTACTTCCATGAAGACAAGTGCTCCATCTTACTTTTTTCTGCTAATATTACCTTTATGAGGATATTTATGTTTTTCTGCTTTACTTAAATTGGCTTGGACAGATGAAAATGTTTCTCCCTCTTCTGTGTCCTTTCGAGCCTAAACAAATTTTAAAAGTGTCAAATGTGACAAATAATAGAAAAACTATTACCATAAAATCTGTTGTTAAAATCCATTAAAATTTTAAGTTTAAAGGTCACCTTTCAACTAGCAGGACACTACAATAAACTGTCATTCATTCATCCACAAAATTTCCAAGGCAAATGAGGCATGTTTTATTACTTCATGTTACAAATGAGGAAACAGATGAAAGGGTATAAAAATACATCTATGAAAACTATCCCTCTTTATCCCAACCTGTAAATCTGGAAGTAGAAGCCTTACTTCTCCTTTATCTCAACTCTCAAATTGTTAGTATTAAGCAGTTAAAAACTAAAATCTAAATTTAAAAGACTAAAATAAAAATAAACAAAAGCTCAAAAGGAAAATGAGAGCACTTTCTCAAAAGAGAAAAAAAATATCCATTCTTTCCACTGCTCCTTCAAAACTCCATTTTATAAAAAGTTCACAAATTGAGGTGTGTGATACAGTCTTTTAAAGTAATTATAATTTGAGTGTCTTTAGATGAAGTAAGACTTTTCAAATGACAAAGTCTCTACCACTCCCTACTGTCTTAATACCTGCCTGTGCTTAGTCTTAGCTCCTGATGTATCTAGGTTTACAACTCTCTGCTTTAAAGAAAAGAAGTAAAATCTTTCGAAGTAGTCACATATTGACATTGACAATTATATCAACAGAATGTGATTCATCAGAAATAAAGCTAATCTCCTGGAGATAAATAAAAAATAAAAATAAAAAAATAAAGTCTTGATGTTTTAAAGATTCCCCAAAATAAGGCTGAGACAGGCAGATCACTTGAACTCAGGAGTTCGAAACCAGCTTGGGCAACATGGCAAAACCCCATCTCTACAAAAAACACAAAATTATTAGCTGGGTGTGGTGACACACACCTGTAGTCCCAGCTACTTTGGGGGCTGTGGTGAGGGGATCAATCGAGCCCAAGAAGTCAAGGTTGCAGTGAGCTGAGATAGCACCACTGCACTCCAGCATAGGTGACAAAGTGAGACCTCGCAAAAAAAAAAAAAAAAGAAAGAAAGAAAAAGATTTCTCAAAATATACTCATTATTATATGAGACTGTCATAATATAGATCTTAGAGTTAACTAATTAGAACTGATAAAACTGTGCTTCCTGAAAAGACAGTGATTAATACTGAAGTTATTAAACTTGTGTTCCAAAAGAATTTTTATGAGCATTATTTTCTGAACAAGTACATAAGAACTCCTATGCTAAAGGAGTAAGGAAAAGGTAAACTGGACACAGAAGCTCATGCTTGTAATCCCAACACTTTGGGAGGCTGAGGTGGGAGGATCTCTTGAGCCCATGAGTTCGAGGCTTCAGTGTGCTATGAATGTGCCAGTGTAATCCAGCCTGGGCAACAGAGTGAGACCTTGTCTCTTAAAAAACAAACAAACAAAAAAGAACTAAAAGGCCAGGCACGGTAGCCCACATCTATAATCCTAGCACTCTGAGAGGCTGAGGCAGGAGAATCACTTGAACACCAGAGTTCAAGACCAGCCTGGCCAACATAACAAAACCCCCTCTCTACAAAAATATACAAAAATTAGATGGGTGTGGTGGCACACGTCTGTAGTCTCAGCTTCTCAGGAGGCTGAGGCAGGAGGATCACTTGAGCTCAGGAGGCAAAGGTTGCACTGAGCCCAGATTATGCCACTGCACTCCCGCAGAAACCCTGTCTCTAAAATAAATAAAATAAAATAAAATAAAAAAAGAATAAGGAAAAGATATAATTCTTCGTTTTGTGATAAAAGGTTCTGGTTTGTTTTGATGCCGTCACCCTTCTTTTAGGAAGAATAAGTTTCTCAATGAGCTTCCCCAAAAACATTTTTATAAATCAAAATAATTTAACTTCTTTCTGGAAAAGTTATTCATGTTTTGGCTACAGCCTAGAACACTCAAGTATGAACACTGATCTGTACTGTATATTCAGAATGCAAATAGCCCAACATTATGCCACCTTTTTGGTCTTGGGTTCTTCATCCAACATGGCTAATGTTCTGGCAAACTCCTCATCTTCATGCAACTGCCTCTCCAGCTGTAAAATGTGTCAGCAAAGTGAGTTGAGCTGCTCTTTTTCTTTTTGTAAATAAAAATTTTAAATGTCTGATTCATATATTTAGAAGAAACTAGAAAAACATTTTCCAGAAAATAATTATGACATTTTCCCACTCAACATTAACAGTGAAGTATCACAGGTTTGTTTCACTAAGCTGTATCAGATTTTGGAACATACAGTTCTGGTTTTGCAGGGATGACAGATAAAGTGAGTATATTTTTAAGTCATATTTCTTACTTATAAAACATGAGGTCTGTACTTTTCTCTTAATGGTTCTTATGCAACACAGCTTTCTTATTTCTATTTATTGTCTAAAAAGACCTCTGACAGGAATCTCAACCTAATAGGAAAACACAATCATCCGGGGAGCACAAAAATAGTGAATCTAAGAATTTTTAAAAAGTATACAGTATTTTTTTGGCACATATAGTAAGCTATATACAAATGTAAAATCACTTTTACTGTCAAACTCCTATTTTCAATTACTAATTCAAATGCATCTGTTCTCACTTTTGAAAATTTAAGTCATCATGTCAGGAGTTCTACTAACATGCTAATGTAACACAGAGACATTCTAGTTATCTTCAGTTATTTCAAAATACTTTCACTTTCAGCAAAATGGAGCTCTTCCAAAAGAGAATATATAGCAGTGGAATATCTTTCTCATTATAAACCAAATGGCTGTATGCCCCCTGCTAAAATGGCCATATGCCCCCTGCTAAAATGGCCTTACGTGATATTCAATAAAAATCATTATTCAAACAAAGAAAAGGACTTCAAAATCCACTCAATCTTTTAAAAGTGAAGAGAAAAAAGAAGGGAGGAAAAACTCTTACAGGGATAATTAGTAAAGACATCTTCAGTCATTAACACCTAAAAGTCCTTAATCAGATTAATAAATTACCCAAACAAGATTCTGAAAGAATGTGATAAAAATGGAAAAATAGGGGATTGTGATACAAAGTACCACACCTGGTTTGGAAAGGATTAGGTAACCCTCTAGTATTTGGATCAGATAAGGAGAAATCAGGTTCCTAAAAATTACTTCCTAGTTTGACCTAGGCTACTTGTGCTACCTTGAGTCATGTGGATACTTGCTTGTAGTCTATGTAATTCAGTGTGATCAAATAAGATAGGAAAACATTTTGAAAACACAAACTAAACTGCCAAAGTAATAAAATGTGAACAATCACAATATTGTTCTCTCACAATAATACTTATCAAGAGCCCATTGTATGCCAGACACTAAGATAAGCACCGATGTAACAATGGTTGAGTGAGAGACATAAACAGCCCTGGTGAGGGAACTTAGAGCCTATGCTTGCTATTCTAATTAAATAGCAAGTATAATCAATGATAATAGTAGCTATGACAGAGTGTGACAGAGTATATCGGAGGGGTTCCTAATATAGTTGAGGTAGTCTGGGACTAAGCAAGGGGAAGGGAGTTCAAACAGCCAGCAGCTAAGCCTGGAACCTCTGACAGAGATGAGCACTCCTCCCTGAAATACTTTCTTTGGCTTCCGTAAGATATCAACCTCTCCTGATGTTCCTACTTCACTAGCCACTCTCTCCTCTCCTTTGCTGGATCATCCTCCTTTTCCTGACCTCTAAATGTTAACAGTGGCCCAGGGCTCAATCCTGACACCTTTTTTTCTTTTCTGTTTGCATTATCTCCCCATGATCTCACCCAGTTACACAGGTTTAAATATTACTCAACTGGTAATGATTTCCCAATGTCTATCTTCAGTTTAGACTTCTCCCCTGAGTTCCTGACTCTTCTACCCAACCGCCGACTCTGCCTTTCCATTTGGAAGTCTATTAGACATCTCAAACTTAACTTGTCCAAAAGATTTCTCTGTACCAAACCTGTTCTGCTTCCTGTGTTCCAGCCTTAGTAAATCATATCACCATTCACCCAGTTGTTAAGGCCATAACTGAATATTATTTTCCGAGAGACAAGGTATTGCTCTGTCACCCAGGCTGGAGTGCAGTGGCACAATCACAGCTCATTGCAGCCTGAACCTCCCAGGCTCAAGCAATCCTCCCACCTCTGCCTCCCAAGTATCTCAGACCACAGGTGTGCACCACCATGCCCAGTTGATTTTTGCATTTTTGTATTTTTGGTAGAGATGGGATTTCCCTATGTTACCCAGACTGGTCTCAAACTCCGAGGCTCAAGTGATCCTCCCACCCCGGCCTCCCAAAGTGCTGGGATTACAGGCATGAGCCACCACACCCAGCCTCATCTGTGAATCTTCTTCCCTCACACCTTACATCCAATCTGTCAAAAACAACTTGTACCTTTCAAGGCACATTCAGATTATGCCCACTTCTCACTGCCTCTTCCTATTACAAGCTGACATCTCTCACCTACCATTCAGTCTGCAAACTGATCTGCTTTTGATCTTGCCCCCACCATGAACTATTAACATCATCTAAGCCAAAGTAATTTTCTTTGAAGATCCATCAAGTCATGTCACTTTTCTATTCAAAACTCCAATGGGGCTGGGTGTGGTGGCTCACACCTGTAATCCCAACAATTTGGAAGGCCAAGGTCAAGACCAGCCTGGCCAACATGGTGAAACCCCGTCTCTACTAAAAATACATAAATTAGCCAGGCGTAGTGTTGGGCGCCTGTAGTCTCAGTTACTGGGGCAGGTGAGGCAGGAGAATCACTTGATCCCAGGAGGTGGAGGTTGCAATTAGCCAGATCACGCCACTGCACTCCAGCCTGGGCAACAAAGCGAGACTCCATCTCAAAAAATAAAAAATAAAAACTCCAATGGTTTCCCATTTGGAAGAAACTAAATTCCAAAGTCTTTAACATTAACATCCTTTTTGTAGGTATCAAAGACCTGTCATGACCTACGGGATTTGCTGCTAGCCATTTCTTCAACATCATCTCACAGCACTTGATCAATCTTCTCTAAAAATAAATCTTGCAGTAAATAATTCTCCCCTGGGCTCATCATTTATCTTGTATAGAAATTTAGATTTTCATTTATTAGATTTTAACTTATTTTACATGTAACTTCCAATGAGGTTCAATTCGAAACCTGGCTGGACTAAATAGCTAGTCACAATATCAAGTTACTAATGATTCTAAGCAAAATGCCAATACCTCCGCATCTTCATCAAGCTGTAATTGCTTGGCGATGGCTTCATCATTTAATCCAGACTCATTTGTATTTTGTGAAAGCTATATTTCAAAGAAAATCAAGCAAAATCAGCATAAACCTTACGTTAAAAATAAAGCACTTTTTCTTGACTGTTGCTGATTAAATACACCAATGAGAGATAAGTGTATCAGTAACAGCTGCAATGTATACCACCCAGAAAGTCAAATTTATGGCTACTCCCTGACCATATCCAATCCCTAATAAATAAATATCCTATAGACAGACCTGTCTCACTTAGTTCTATTGATATGTTCAAGAGAAGTACCAAAAATAAAAACAAAAAAACCCAATCCTGTAGATTAATGTCTTGGCTTGACAAGTAGTCCAGAACATTGGCAAACCAATATGTGAGAATGATTACATTGTTCTATGGAGGAAGTGACAGAATCAACAAACAAACACGATGGGGCAGGCTCTCTTTAACTCAGGGGACTACTTTCACCATAATTGATCTGGTATGTCTGTTTCCTAAATGGCCAGAAACAGATGAATCCAATATCTGCCAAAGTATAGAGAAGGTCACAAGTGTAGCATAGGTATGCTCTATTTATAAGCAATCTATTTATTATCTCATTTGGAAACAAATTTATCGCTAATATTGACTGGTTGAGGTCAATAGTAAAATGAGTTTGCATTCTGAGAACTCACTTTAAATTTGAATAATTAGCATTTTTTCTTATGGCTTAAATGATCTTTTCCCGCTTTCAAGAATTAAAAAATTAAATATGTAACATTCTAACTTCCTCATCCTTTAAAATGAGGGTAATACATTTTACCCATAATCATAGGAAAATTATTTTAATTATTAAACCATGTTGCTTATTTACTACATCCTAGTTTCTCCTGTTATAAATATTAGTGAATGGGTATAAATCCTGAGCATACTTGCTTATATGTAGAACACTTACCTCTTTTCTTTTGCTTGCCACCATCTTCTTATTAGATCTTTGGACACTTCCAGTTCCAAAATAATCAAGCACTGATGTGGGTGTAAGTTTTATTGGTGATAAGGGCTTATTCTTGGTCTTAGTGTTTTCTTCATTCTTTTTCATGTTTGATGTTCCAAGATGACTATTTGTAGATCTTCCATTCTCTTTTGATTTAGAGGCCGCCTTCTTACACATAAAGTCATCTTCTTCATCTTAAATGAAATGTAACCAAATTTTTTTTATAAAACATCAATTCGGTTATACAAAGCAAACACTTCTACCAGCTTTATAAAAAGTATACAAGAGGCTAGACATGGTGGTTCATGCTTGTAATCCCAGCACTTTGCGAGACCAAGATAGGAGGATCATTTGCACTCAGGAGTTCGAGACCAGCCTGGGCAACATCATGAAACTCCGTCTCTACAAAGAAAATTAACAAAAAATTAGCCAGGCATGGTGGTACACACCTGTAGTCCCAGCTACTAGGGAGGCTGAGGCAAGAGGATATAAACCCAGGAGGTTGAGGCTACAGTTAGCTGTGATTGCACCACTGCACTCCAGTCTGAACAACAAAGACCCTGTCTCAAAAACAAAATAAATATCCAAGAACTCGGAGATGCTAATAACTTTTTTTCCTTCTATCTCCTAAATTCAACCATCATCCCCACATTTACCAGTGCCAGGCCTGTAATACACTATCTCCCCCAGTTACTACCAAGAGTACACAAATATTTACTGAGTACCCATTATGTACTGGGAACTTAAGATACAGCAGTGAATAAAAAAGACAAAATCCCTGCCCTCATGGAACTTAAAGTCTAGAAGAGGAAACAGATATACAAATAAACAAATATACACTGTCAAGTTAAATGTTCCATGAATAAAAAGTAAAACAGGGTGAAAGAATTAAAGAGTGACGAAGGGTACTCTTTGAGATAAGGTAGTGAGGGAATGCCTCTTTGATAAACAACATTTTAACGGAGGCCTGAAATGAAGATACCTCAGGCAAGAATATTTGGGCAATTAAACCTACAAATGGAAAAGCCGAGATGGAAGTGTGCCTGGAGTTCAATGTGGCTGCAGCACAATGCAGAGGCGTGCCAGAAGAGTTTGGGTGAAAGAGGTAGGGGCCAAATCCTGGAGGACTTTCTAGATGATAGGAATAATTGTAGTCTCTATTACAGAACGGGAATCCACTGGAGAATTTGGAGAATAGTTTGTGCCCCACCTTCAGGCCTGTCGTTTGGCAAACACACTGCAGAGCGGGGAAAGTGAATGCGGGGAGACACTTAGAAAGCTGCTGCAGCTCCAGATGAGATGCGGAAGGCCTGGACTGTGGTGGTGTTTGCAGAGGTAGTAAGTTGTCAGGTTCTAGCTATATATTGCAGGTGAACCATCTACTGATATCTAACCATTCAAGACCATAAATTCTTTGTTACATTTTATTTTTCTAAAAAGTTTCCACAAAACATCTGGCTTTAAATATCTTTTTAAGCATTCATGACAATGTTTAGATAATTAGGAGCTCCAAAAATGTACCTCAAAATGGCCTCAATAAATTTGTTTGCTTCAGTGACTCACAAAAAAAAAAAAAAAAAAAAAAAAAAAAGGCTTTTCGATTTGGCCTATAAACAAAAGAAATCCAATAAAAATGAAAATCTAAGAGACAAACATGAAGCCGGGTACAGTAGCACATACCTGTCATCCCAGTACTTTGGGAGGCTGAGGTGGAGGATTGCTTGATCCCAGGAATTCAAGATCAGCCTGGGCAACATAATGAGACTCTATCTCTACCAAAAAAAAAATTAGCTGGGGAGGCAGGCGGATCACTTCAGGTCAGGAGTTCGAGACCAGCCTGGTCAACATGATGAAACCCCATCTCTACTAAAATTACAAAACTTAGCCAGGCATAGTGGTGCGCGCCTGTAGTCCCAGCTACTCCGGAGGCGGAGGCAGAGGGTGCAGTGAGCTGAAATCGTGCCTCTGTACTCCAGCCTGGGAGACAGAGCAAGACTCTGTCTCAAAAAAAAAGAAAAAGAAAAATTAAGCTGGGCATGGTGGTGCAGGCCTGTAGCCCCAGCTACTCAGGAGGCTAAGGCAGTAGGAGGATCGCTTGAGCCCAAGAAATGGAGGTTGCAGTAAGCCTCGATTGTACCACTGCACTCCAACCTGTCTCTAGAAAAAACTTTTTTAATACAATTGAAAATAGGTCAGGTGCAGTGGCTCACACCTGTAATCCCAGCACTCTGGGAGGCCGAGATGAGCGGATCATTTGAGGTCAGGAGTTCAAGACCAGCTTGGCCAACATGGTAAGAGCCCGTCTCTATTAAAAACACAAAAATTAGCCGGGCGTGGTGGAGTGTGCCTGTAATCCCAGCTACTTGGGCGGTTGAGGCAGGAGAATCACTTGAACTGGAAGGCAGAGGTTACAGTGAGCTGAGATTGCACCACTGCACTCCAGCCTGGGCGACAGAGTGAGACTGCCTCTCAAAAAAAAAAAATTTTTTTTAAATAAAAGACAACCATGAAGACTAAGTCATGGTGGGGATGGGGGATGGTTCACTGTATCAATTTGGTATGCAAAGCCACATATGAGTGGCTCCTATGTCCTCTCAACTGCTCCCTCATTCAACTACGAACATTTGCTAAAGGCCTTACGTCCCAGGCACTGTGTTATCCTTAGGTGGCTGCCATTTCAAACATGAAAGTATCTAATGATATGTAAAAATTAAAAGGATTTAGCCTTACCTTCTATTTATTACATTTATATTAAAATGAAACTATAAATTTTACAACACATGACTCTTACAGGTTTCTGATTACTAAATGTAAAAAGTAACCCGCTATTTAAAGCAAGCATGTAGTAGACATCTCTGAGGATGCCAGTGCCCTTCACTACAAGCACATTTTCTCTAATAATTTACAGCTCACCCCACCCTCCAAGGGCCTCCAAAAACCACAGATATATCCATTAGATGGCTCCACACTCTTGACCACAATCAACTAGACCAGGAGTGAGCACTTGAGCAAAGTGGGGCCAACTTTATCCTTGATTTGCTCAACCAGTATGTACAAACCAAGGTGCAAAAGGTTTATTTCTACATTCAATGAGATAAGTTAGCAGGCTCCTAATAAATTTCCCCATTTTGCTTACACTAAAGTGTTTGCAACCGAAAGAGTTAAATTAAAACATACTTGTTTCACTTCTCTTCAACTATAGTCAATCTACCGTCAAGCTTTAATTAAAAATTTATCCATAACACTTTCTAAAGCACATCTAAGGCCTGATACAATTAACAGATTTCAGTTCAACCATGTTACAAAGAGTCAAAAGACGAGGTTCAGTCATTCATATATGTATCTGTTCTCCCTACCTAACTACTGGTTCTTCTCTGCCTCTTTGTCAGACAGGAAAAAGGCTTTGCAAAAGGCTAGGTAACATCACCATTCCATTTATAATAGCCACGTGGCTCACCCATAATAGTCCTAGTAATTAACCATTGAGAATATAATCTCAAAGTCCTTTCCTTTTCTCTAAAATAATAACACAATGATCATGGTATTATAGAAACTCAAATTTTTTAATACTTGACAGCTGGCCAGTTATACCCAGTGTATGTTAAATTTCTTATCTTATTAAATCTTATAATGTTTATTTGCTTTAAGTTCAACAATTGTACTTCTGGGCAAGAGGGAGTCCCTTAATGGAGAAAGAACAAACTTAAATTGTCTCTGAAACGATGGTGCTCTACTAGTTTCCCACCACCTTAAAAATGCCAAAAATACTAACATTCCATTTCCACTACACCTAGCCGTGCTTATAAGCAGTATGACAGAAAACCCCATAGCTGAGTGGGTGAGATCAACTACTATGGAGAGCAGATTGTAACAGGGCAAGAAAAGGGGAAGACAGAAAGTAAATGACCACGTAGGCAAAGATGGCCTCAACAACCATAATAATGGCAGTACGAACAGAGAGATGTGAGTATTATTTATAATATGGGAAAACAAATAACCTAAATATTAATATGTATATTCAACCATGTAACAAAATCTCTACAGCAATAAAAATTATAACAAATACCTATATTTGCTCATAGAAATATATTCATATGTTTATTAGGTGGCAAAAGCAGATGACATAACAGTATGTTTAATGACACTGTTTATCTATAGATATATACATAACTTTTAGATTCACATTCTAAAATCTGAAAAGAATCAATAAAACATTAACAATTTTTATCTCTGATTAGGGAAATATGGGTAATTTTCATGTTTTTTTCATACCCTTTGATATGGCTTGGCTGTGCCCTTAACCCAAATCTCATCCTGAATTCCCAAGTTACAGGAGGGATCCAGAGAAAGGTGAATGAATCATGGGGACGGGTCTTTCCTGTGCTGTTCTCATGATAGTGAATAACTCTCATGAGATCTGATGGTTTTATAAAGGGGAGTTTCCCTGCACAAGCTCTCTTCTCTTATCTGCTGACACTTGAGATGTGCCTTTCACCTTCCACCATGATTGTGAGGTCCCCAGCCATGTGGAACTGTAAGTCCAATAAACCTCTTTCTTTTATAAATTGCCCAGTCTTGGGTATGTCTTTACTAGCAGCATGAAATCGGACTAATACACCCTTTTCTCCATCTAATGTTTTACAACAATTGACTACATCCTAGAACTCTCTGACCCCTCAGCTTTCAGAGTCAGTGCTTTAGTTTCTACCTCCTCTTCACTCTTCTTTGCTTACTTCTGTTCATTATTTATCAGCATCTCTGCTATTCTGTTGCTGGCTTCACAGACTTCATGGTACCTTTTTATTTACTATTAATAAGTCTTTATTGAGCATTAAACTACATGCCAAGAACTTTATAATAAATTATCTTTAGTCAACTAGTCCTACCTCCTTATTCAATACATAGACCCCATTTTCCACATTTCTAACAAAAAAATAGACTAGACTTAAATACTTTCAAAATCGAGCAATGTTAATTCACCTTCTTTCTTTGGCGAATAGCAAAATACTATACTCCTTAGGAAAGTTTTTCCTTATAATAATTCAAAATACTTCCCTGTGAATTCCATCTACTTTCCTTAATCTATCCGCTGAACAGGGAGAAAAAATTTATCTACTTTTTCCACATTCAGCCTCTGAAGACTGCCCTTATTTCTTTCTTACGTCCCCTTCTCTATAAATAGTAAAACAGTTTCAAGCCAATCAACATTTAGGTTACTGGGAAGATTAAATTTTTCTTGAAGGGCCGGACATGGTGGCCCATGCCTATAATCCCAGCACTTTGGGAGGCCAAGACCAGCCTGGGCAAAAGAGCGAGACCTCATCTCTACAAATACAATAAGACAAAATTTTAGAGGCTAAGTGCCCAGTGTAGCACCTAGCCATGTTACAGCCATTCAGTAAATAAAAGTAGTATTCTCTGGGAAAAATAGTGCTGAACCAGAAGTCTAGAAAACTAAAATTCTAACCTAAGTTTGACTTACTATTTTTAATTAATCGTCTGGGTTTCACTGTGGTCTTCTGTAAAATGTTGGACCAAACAAACTCTTAAGATTTTCCCCTTTACAATTTTATGACCCTATGGGTAGCCACATAGATTTTTTTAATATTATACACAATATTGGTAAAAATGTGATGAGCTTGTACTAATAAAAACACTAATTATAAAAGTGTAAATTAGTGTGACTTTTCTAGAAAGTAATTTGGTAGAACACACCCAGAACCTTAAAGAAGTTCATATCCTTTAGCATAGTAACTCTTGGAGATAATCAGAGGTGATGACAAATATTTACATATAAATTTAGTCTAGTTATCACACTATTAGGAACATGAAAAGTATAAGCAACTGAAATGCTTGAAATCGGGAAAATATTTATATAAATTATGGTCTAACTATACAATGGACTCATGAAGCCATGAAAAATTAAGCCCAAATTTCAAGGCTCAAAAAAAACTCATGAAAATAGCACAACAGCTGTCAAAAAAACAAAATACATCGCTCTGTTCTTTTATGTGCACCCTAATGTTATAGGTATAAACATCACCCCTAAAAGGGGAGGTTCTTGTTATGAGCCTCCTCTACCAGAGATCTCTTTACAATAGTGGAGGGTAACAGAGCCCTTCTCTGAATACATGAATTTAAATTGAACAATGTCTTCAAGCTATAGATCAAAAAAATGTACTATAGCTAAACACAGGCATAATTTTATAAACATTTTTATAATTTCTGAGAAAAATTTAATTACACATGGCTCTCCAAAGAAAATATATGGGAGTGTTCTACAAGATACTTCAAGTATGTTTTCATTGTGTTAAATAAAAATTGCAAATAAGGCTCCTTTTCTCTGTTTACAAAATAAACAGCTATCTAGGCCCCTCAGAAGGTACGAGTAACTCTAGTAAAACGCAGTTAGGAAAAGTAAAAGGGAGGGTAATTCTCAAGGACTGGCTCCCTTGCTTTAATACCTATTTAATGCCCCCTGATTTGCCAATTTCCCCATACTCCTTACAGTTATGAGAATAACATAAAAAAAAGCAAATTCATGATCCTAAGCATTGAGATATTTCTCACAAACATAAGGGATTTCATATTTATTTTATAAATAAATATAGTATCCTATAAGCCACAGGCATATCTGAAAACATTGTCATCTTGCCTTGATGAAACCAGAAAACTTGAAGAACGAGCAGTCCTACTGTTTCTCTACTATGACTTCTGAACTAGTTGTCTTAAAGTTCCTTTGCCCTTAACATTTTAAAGGCTATATCAATATATTATGGAAAGATGACAAAACAGGCCAAGAAGAAGACAACTAGCTGCCTGCAACAGACAGTGACTTAATAGGTGTTGCTGTGAGGATCCGCATGTAAAATAAATATTTTACAATCCTACACAGTGTGTAGAGATGAAACATTCCAAATAAAGTTGTAGTTGTTCTTTTTTAACATTTGTTCTTGTTTTCTAATAAGCTTAAATTGGATTTCGCCTCATAGGAAGCCAAAGGCAAACTATGTTCTCTTCTCCCCAGAAACTTACAATAAAATAATGACAAACGGATCTAAGTCAAATTGAGGAGAACTGGTTGAAAATCATGAACAATTGAACACTTAGATTTTCCCTCTAGGATATCTGTCTTCTTGTAAAAACACCATTTATTTTTATTTGTAGGCAACATAATCTCAAATGCGGTACCAACAATCAAGCAAACTAGCATTATCACATTATCCTACACACAGCAGAGGAATCGCCTGGGAGAGAAGATTGCTTTGACACTCTGCGTTAGATACATTCATTTATTTAGAAGAATAACAAAAGAGAAATAAAAAATGTGGGGGTCCATATAAAAATCTATTTAAAAGGCAAGAAGGAAAAAAGTCTAATTCTGGAATTCATACTGCTGAGAATCTGGCCTTTCCAAACAGATCTCTGAATTCTAATTCTGTGATTTTCTTTTCTTTGGTCTAGAATACACAAAAAGCAAATTAGCGAAGAGATCCAGTTACAGGGATTAAAATAATTTATTTAGCAATAAAAACTAAAAAAGGAATCAAGGTGTTTAAAGCCTTTTTCTATAACGTTTCTTTTCAATATTTCCTTGAGTCAAAAATCTAAACCATCATTTCGGTTTTAGAGACAGAAAAAGGTTCATGTATGTGCCAAGCCTTCAATAAATATTGGTTAAATTAAGTGGATGGAAGAGAAACTAAACATACCACTTTTGCCCATTTATGTGGTAAATCAGACATTCTATACATATCGGCATAAAATAAAACTTCTAAGATTGTTCATCTTCAATCAAGAAACCAGAGATCTCATGATTCACTACAAATGAATCCTCTTAAAATCAAATAGAGTCAGTTATATTTTAAAAATAAACCTTATTTTATAACTCGTGGGGTCTAGTGAGGTAGCTGAGTAATGATAAATAAGAGAAAAAAGCACTGGCTTGAAATGCGATGTTATCCGCCACACAGGTACCGAGTCCACTGGAATGCCTGAATAAGAAAAAGTGGGGGAGGCCGGGCGCAGTGGCTCACGTCTGTAATCCCAGCACTTTGGGAGGCCAAGGCAGGTGGATCACGAGGTCAGGAGATCGAGACCATCCTGGCTAACATGGTGAAACCTCGTCTCTACTAAAAAAATACAAAAAAATTAGCCGGGCGTGGTGGCAAGCGCCTGTAGTCCCAGCTACTTGGGAGGTTGAGGCAGGAGAATGGCGTGAACCCAGGAGGCAGAGCTTGCAGTGAGTGTTAGGCAACAGGGGTACCTTAACGGCGCCGGTTCCAGGTTCTTCTCCCCTCCTTGACCGGGCACTGTCTGAACCCGCCAAAGGAGGGCCAATCAGAAAGAAGCATCTCCCGCCTTCCCTTGGGCCCGCCCCACGTAGGCCCAAGGGATATAAAACCCAGCACACCAGCAGCTCTCTCTCTCTCTTCTCTTCTTTCTCTCCCCTGTGCGACCTGACCTCTACCTCTCCAATAAAGATCTCTTGGCTGCCACCAGTGTCGTCTCTGACTAGCCTGTCACCCTTCATTTTGGTGCCGTGACTCGGATCGGGATTCCCCACCTTTAGGTGGGACCCCGATCCCCTTCCCAGGCTCAGTCTAGACCTCCAGCCAGCCTTCACCCATTTTCCTGTTCGCCGAGCTCTTCGCCCACCACCGGCCTCATCTCAGTAAGTTTTCCCCTCCCGGGCCTACCTCTCAGGCAAATCGCCAGACCCTAGCCGCTCCCGTGACAGACACATTTTGCCCGACGCCCTTATGGCAGTGGTAGGCCCCTATCATTCACTTCCGCCTCGGCCTGCAGGGAACGGAGTTTTCTCCCTCTCCTCCTCGCGTCTCCGGCCTGGGCCCCTCTCCTTCGCTCGTTAAAATCTGGGTACCAGGTGACCCACGGCCTCCCGCCTCTCAGAGGCTCCTCAGTCCTTCCGTTTCGGTGACGATCGATCCGGAGGCTCTGACTCGCTCCGCGGCAAGCAGCTAGCAGGGGACGCCCTGCCTAGCTCGTCACCGTCTATTCCTTCCTCTCATTATGGGAGGCTCTGCATCCCTGCCGACCGACTCCCCCCTACAATGTCTTTTAAATAATTTGTCAGCCCTTGGCCTCGCCTCAGACATCAAACCAAAACACCTAATTAAATTTTGCACTCAAAACTGGCCCACCTATCCCCTAGACAACCAAAACAAATGGCCTCCTTATGGCTCTCTCGATCCTGATCTTCTTCGGGATCTCTACAACTATTGCGTGCGAACAGGAAAATGGGTAGAGATCCCATATATTCACGGCTTCTTCCTCCTACGGGACAGACCTAACCTCTGCCTCCCTTGCGAATCCCAACAGCTCCTTGCCGCTCTTAAACTGCCAGCCCCTCCCTCTGCCCCGACTTCCACCCAGCCGACGAGCCCCCCCCATACCACCACCCTCCGCCCCGCCTTCCGGCCGCCGCCCAACCCCAACACCCAACAGCTTCCCCTCCCCCCACTTCCGCCTCCTCACCCTCCTCACTGGCCGCTCTCTCCTCGTTGTTTAGCCCTCCCATTACTCGCTCAAAATCTTCCCACGCTGTTCTCGCCCCCCTCACAGAAGTCGCCGGGGCAGAGGGCATCATTCGCGTCTACGTCCCTTTCTCCATAGCTGACCTATCTCAAATCGAAAAACGTTCAGGTTCTTACACCTCTAACTCTTCTTCATACATCAAAGAATTTCAGTAACTTTGCCAAGCTTATAGCCTCACCTTCCATGACATCTACACAGTCCTTTCTAACACCGTTCTTCCTGAAGAGCGTAGGCGAGTTTGGGAACATGCTTGCGCTCATGCAGATGAGGTCCACCAAACAGCCCCAGCCCTGCCACTGGGGGCGCAGGCGGTGCCAGAAGAGGAGCTCAACTGGGACTATAACACACAAAACGGCACAGCAGCCCAAGACCATTTCGCCACTTGCCTAATAGCTGGACTGCATAAAGCAGCTCAGAAGGCAGTCAATTTTGAAAAACTTCATGAAATAATACAGGACAAATATGAAAACCCCTCTGCTTTCCTTGACCGCCTTACAAAGACACTTCAACAATATACCACTATAGATCCTGAAACCCCCGACGGTAGACAACTCCTCATGTCCCACTTCTTCGCCCAAAGCTTCCCTGATATCCGAAACAAATTTAAAAAGCTAGACAGAGGCCCCTTCACTCCCCAATCCGAGATACTAGCAACGGCGTTCAAGGTCTATCATAACCGGGACGAGAAGGCAAGAAAACAAAAATACCAATTATTAGCACAGGCCCTCCAGGCTCCTTCTCAGCCCATAATAAAATCACACCAGCCACAAGGCGTCGTCTGGCCATCGGCCCATACACGAGCCCCCGGGCCCTGCTTTAAATGTGGAAAGGAGGGACATTGGGCCCGGCAGTGCCCAAATCGCAGGCCCCCCAACAAGCCGTGCCCCAAATGCCACCTGTCTAGCCACTGGGCCATAGACTGCCCCGGCCCCCGAAGGGAAGCCAGGCCAGCCTCCAACTCTACACTCGACCTCCTAGGTCTGGCCATCGAAGATTGACGGGGCCTTGGGACTCCTCTCCCGACACAGATCATCACCGCTCAGGAGCCCAGGGTCTTGTTAACAGTAGACAGATGCTCTATCACATTTCTCCTTGACACCGGAGCTACCTTCTTGGTTTTAAGGGAATTCTGGGGTGTCACTTCCCTTTTTGGATCTCCTATAGTCGGGGTTGGAGGCCAAACCATACATCCGAGAGCCACCCCTCCTCTCTCCTGCATCTTCTCCGGCCACATATTTTCTCACCGGTTCCTAGTCATGCCCCAATGCCCCCTTCCCCTACTAGGAAGGGATATCCTCTCTAAATTCAAAACCTCTATCACCTTTAATCCAGCCACCCCCCCAAAATCCACCTCACTCATTGCCCTAGTTGCTGATTCCATATACCAGGCTCCTGCTCCTCCTCCGCCTTCGCTCCCAACAGGCGTCAATCCTGTAGTTTGGGATACTACCACCCCTTCGTTAGCACTATGCACCCCCATACAAATCTACCTCAAAAATCCACATCACTTTCCCAGCCAACCCAATATCCTCTCCCCACCTCTAGTCTGAGGGGATTACAACCAGTTATCTCCGATCTCCTCAGGAAGGAGTTCCTTAGACCAACCCACTCACCATTCAACACCCCCATTCTTGCAGGAAAAAAAATCCAGTGGCACATTCCACCTCGTTCAGGACCTCAGGCTCATTAATGAAGCCGTTAAACCCATTCACCCCCTAGTCCCCAACCCCTATACTCTCTTGTCCTCAATTCCTCCAAGCGCCACACACTTCTCAGTGGTTGATCTCAAGGATGCTTTCTTCACCATTCCTCTCTCCCCCCAATCGCAAGATCTCTTTGCTTTCACCTGGACTGACCCAGACACCAAACAGTCACAACAACTGACATGGACCGTTCTTCCCCAAGGGTTCAGAGATAGCCCTCACATTTTTGGCCAAACCCTAGCTTCAGACCTAAAAACACGGAGACTTCCCCAATCCGTCCTCCTGCAATATGTAGATGATCTCCTTTTGTGCAGTCCTTCTCTAGCCGTCTCCCAGGCCGACACTACTTCCCTTCTCGATTTCCTCACAGACAAAGGCTACCGAGTATCCCCTCAAAAGGTCCAACTCTCATTAACACAAGTCACCTATCTAGGAGTCCTTCTCTCTTAAGACTCAAAGGCCATCAGACTAGATCACAAAAGCTTCATCAAAAACCTCCCCATCCCCGAAACAAAACAAGAAATCCTCTCATTTTTAGGACTAGCAGGCTACTTTAGAACATGGATCCCTTACTACTCCCTCCTAGCAAAACCCCTCTACGACCTGTCTCGAGGAGCCCCATCCGAGCCCATAGACCCCGCAGCCCAACGACCTTTCCATTCACTTCAACAAGCACTGTTAAGAGCTCCAGCTCTACACCTTCCAAATTTAGAAAAACCTTTTGTTTTATACGTCCACAAGCATCGTGGCCTAGCCCTAGGAGTCTTGGGACAAATGCAAGAACCCACATTCGCTGCAGTAGCGTATTTGTCCAAACAACTGGACCCCACCGTGCGAGGGTGGGCCCCTTGCCTCCGGGCCTTGGTGGCTGCCTACTTGCTAGTCGTAGAGTCTAAAAAACTCACATTTGGGGCCAACGTTACCATCACCTCCCCCCACCAACTAAAGGACCTTCTAACATACAAGAGCCTGCAAACACTCCCCGCCCCGCCACGTCCTGTCACTACTTGTCTCTTTCCTACACGATCCTACTGTTTCATTCCAATCCTGCGCACCCCTCAATCCCGCCACCCTCTTACCTCTTTCACAAACCCCGCCTTTACATAAGTGTATCGAGACTTTAGAGTCCCTCCTACCGTGTCCAAGCCACATCTCTGAAGGACCTTTAGATAGCCCAGATCACACGTGGTTTATTGATGGTAGCTCCTTCTCATTAAACGGACAGCGCCTAGCAGGGTACGCTATAGTCTCCCTAACCCAGACCATCGAAGCGAAGCCCCTGCCCTCCCAAACTACCAACCAACAAGCTGAACTCATTGCAGCCACTCGAGCATTCCAACTGGCAGCAGACTCCTCACTCACACTATACACAGACTCCAAATATGTTTTCCACATCTTACTCTCCCACTCTGCTATTTCGAAAGAGGGAGGACTACTCACAACAAAAGGAACATCTATCACCAATGCTACCTTCATCACATGCCTTCTCCAAGCCTCTCTACTTCCTATCAAAATAGGAATAGTCCACTGCAAGTCCCACCAAGCCGACTCGTCCCCAATAACACAAGGCAATAATAAAGCTGACCAAGAGGCAAAACAGGCAGCACTGTCGTCTCTGCCCCGCACAATCATGATAACAACAAACAGACTTCCAAACCCTTCACAGTACACACAAGACCCTCCACAACACTCACAGCCACCTAACTTCCCAAAGCACACCCTCTTTTCATACCTCCACTGTATCTTCCATACAAGCCCCCAATCATTAAAAACATTTCTAAGCTCCTTCTTCACCCTCGATTCTTCAGATCTACAGTTCCTCCAACAGCTCACATCTACCTGCTCCATTTGTCAACATACAAACCCACAAACCCCACTAAGGCCAGGACCTTTCCCAACTCACCAATCCAGAGGACATATTCCGGGAAGTGACTGGCAACTAGATTTCACTCATATGCCCCCCGTAAAAAAACTTAGCTATCTCTTAGTCCTCGTAGATACCTTTTCCGGGTGGGTTGAAGCATTCCCGACCACAAACAAAAGAGCCAGCACAGTTGCCTCTATCCTTTTATCAGAAATTATCCCAAGATTCGGAATCCCAACCTCTCTCCAAACTGACAACAGCCCTGAATTCACTTCCCACATTTCACAAGACATAACAACTGTACTTAATATCCCCTGGCACTTCCATATCCCATATCACCCCCAGTCCTCAGGGAAAGTTGAACGAACCAATCACACACTCAGAGACCCTTACCAAACTCTCCTTAGAATTACATCTAGACTGGGTTAAGCTATTGCCTACAGCTTTGTTCCGACTCCGAGTTCTGCCAAAAAAGCCTTCCCTGATGTCCCCTTTTGAAATCGTGTACGGTCACCCGGCACTCCCACCTGGCATTGAGCCCACTTCAAAAATAGTCCCAGCAGGCATCAGCTACCCCCTCCTGTCCTTCATCCGTTGTGAGCTATGGAAAAGGCAAGACTGCCTCCTTCCCGATGCCACCAACCCACAACCTCCATTTCCCCTCAAGCCAGGAGAATGGGTTTTCTACTCTCTACCAAGCCACACACAAGTAGCCCCACTAACCCCAAAGTGGAAAGGGCCCCTCCAAATTGTGCTTTGCACCCCTACTGCCACTAAGCTCCAAGAATCACCAGGGCGTCTAACTCCTTGGCTTCACATTTCCAGGTTAAAACCAGCCACGAACCCGGATCAAACAAGAAGTCTAGCCGCCTCCTCACATTCCACAAAATACACTTGCACACCCATACCTCACAGCCCTCTCAAACTCCGCATTTCCAAAGTGCCATCCCTTCCGCCCATTCCAGAAGCCTAAAGTCCCACCACCATGCATGTTCCTCCCTCTGGGACACTCTTAAACCCCCTCTCATGGCTTGGCTTCTTTCCTTCCTAGGCCCATTACTGGGGGCCCTAGCGTTCTGTGCTCTACTCCCTTGCCTTACTAGATTCAATATTTAACCAAACGTTTAACCAGCTTCTCCTTAGAAACTACCAAATTCTAGCAGCGTGTGAAGACACAACTGGCTCTAGAGAAAACCTCACAGACTGCTGACACCCCGTCCATCAACAGCTCGCCTTCACAAGTTGCCTCTACAAGGGTATGTCTGCTTAAAGCCTCCTACAACCCACACCCTAAATTAAACTGTCATTTTATTTTCCTACAGCTCTATAGCCCACCCCCAGGCTATTAAAGATGGACACTAACCGGTTCCATCAGTTCCTAACCAATCTCCACACGGACAGCTGGCTCATCGATGATCCAACCTTACCTCTAGGGTGGCTCACCGCACTCAATGACCTCTACCTACAAGGCGGAATCATACTCCTAGTATACCCCAATCCTCCCAAGCCAAACTCCCTTCCACTTTCCCCCTCACAACGCCCCTTCTCAGCAGGAAGCAGCCAGATAGACGACGACGCCCACTTTCCATTTTAAACCAATAAAAAGGGAGGAATGTTAGGCAACAGGGGTACCTTAATGGCGCCGGTTCCAGGTTCTTCTCCCCTCCTTCACAGGGCACTGTCTGAATCTGCCAAAGGAGGGCCAATCAGAAAGAAGCATCTCCCGCCTTCCCTTGGGCCCGCCCCACGTAGGCCCAAGGGATATAAAACCCAGCACACCAGCAGCTCTCTCTCTCTCTCCTCTTCTCTTCTCTCTCCCCCGCGCGACCTGACCTCTACCTCTCCAATAAAGATCTCTTGGCTGCCACCAGTGTCGTCTCTGACTAGCCTGTCGCCCTTCAGTGAGCCGAGATCGCGCCACTGCACTCCAGCCTGGGCCACAGAGTGGGACTCCGTCTCAAAAAAAAAAAAAGTGGGGGAAAGGCCTGGGCAGTTGGCCACAGGTACATGACCCAAAGCTTCTTACAATTCTAAGGCATAAAATGGGCAACAGAAGGAAATCTGCCCGACCACAGAGTTAAGGGAGTGATTCTGCAATCAACGCAATTTCCCCACTGCCATTCACATACATCTTCCCCACACAAGAGGAGAGAACAGTGCTGGTCTCAGTATGAAAACCAAGTATAAGTCATTTTGTGTATTATTTTATTATTATATATTATATTGTATATTATTAGTACTTAATGATATTTTCATCACATAATCCTACTTCCTTGGCATTCAGGAATACAGTCCTATGTCTCTCATAGTTTCACAAGTGCCTGACAGTAAAGTACCTGTCACCAGAACAGTCTGTTCATTTTCAAAGATGCTTCGGAACCTCACTATCTTAGTGTCTGATTATTTACTGTGCCCTTTTCAAATCTCCTTCCTCTCCATATGCCACTTAGTTTTTTTCAGGTCCCATAATACACACTAATAAAAGAGAACTGAAGAACAAATTAGCAAAAAGATTATAAGAAAGCATCTAGCTCTCATAAATATGTGCATTTGCAGATAAAATTGCTAAAGCACTATCAGTGACCTTTGAATCATCATATAAAATAGAAGCCCCTGAAGATTAAAGAAATGAAGTCCTAATTGTCAAAAAAGAGAAAGACAGATCCACAACCACAGAACTACAGAAGACAGGTTTAGTGACAATGCTATACAGTAACATCATGAACTGGTCAGGAGCAGCATATGGCACTCAACTGAAGTAGACAAGAGCTCACTAAGCATAAACCAAGGCCTAAGCCTTCATTTATTCTGTGAGTTATCAGACTAGCAGGTGAAATGAATACTAAAAATGATTATCTGGACTTAAACAAAGTATCCACCAAATTCTCTTCTGATAAGAGGCAGGGTTTCTAACCTCCACGTTATTGACATTTGAAGCCAAGTAACTCTCTGTCCTGTGCATTGCAGGATGCTTAGTGGCATGCCTGGCCTCTGCCACTTACATGCCATAGCATCCCCTAGTTATGACAACCAAAAATGTCTCCAGATATTGCCAAAGGCCCCTCAGAAGGCAATATCACCCTTGGTTGAGAAACACTGATTTATGGCAAGATAGAGAAATACAAAACAATAGTCATTACTAAGATTCGTAAGTAATTAGACAGCTATTCATAGGAAACTAAACAGCTATATCCAGGGTGCTGATGATAATTCAAAGCAAATTTTGAAAAAAACTTTATTTGTCCCTTAATGCTAAACAATTTTAATAATGATTCAGGAAGAAACACAAAGACAAATCTATCAAACTTATAGAAGATATAAAACTAGATGACATGAAAAAATAAGTGTATGAGAGACATCCAAAGATCTACTAGATTCTTCTACTGGGCGGGAAGGAAGAAGGGAGGGTTAAGGCATTAAGTTATGAAAAAGCAAGCTGTAGGCCAGGCGCAGTGGCTCACGCCTATAATCCCAGCACTTTGGGAGGCCGAGGCAGGCGGATCACCTGAGGTCGGGAGTTCAAGACCAGCCTGACCAACATAGAGAAAGCCCGTCTCTACTAAAAATACAAAATTAGCCAGGCATGGCGGCGCACGCCTGTAATCTCAGCTACTCAGGAGGCTGAGGCGGGAGACTCGCTTGAACCCAGGAGGCGGAGGTTGTGGTGATCCAAGATCGCACCATTGCACTCCAGCCTAGGCCACAAGAGCAAAACCCCATCTCAAAAAAAAAAAAAAAAAAAGACAAAGCAAGCTGTAGAAATTTTACAATAAGATGCTACTCAAATAAGTGTGTGTGTATGTTTGTGTGTGTGTGTGTGAATGAAACATTTACTTAGGTAATTTTAAATAATATTAATTTAAATCCCTCATCTTCAAAAATTCTAACTTTAGTTTCTTTTATGCAGAATTTTAGTGTACAAATTATTAATTTTTGAACAAGTATCATCAAAAAAATATAATACTCGCTTGAAGGAAATTTTCTACCTTTATCACTCTAGGTTTCTCTGAAAACATCTAAGAGAAGCTCTCTATCATATACAGAATCTATACCTATTTGATACACAAAACTGTATGTCTCTAAAAGTTAGCAAAGAGAATGTTACACACATCCCCAAGAATATTTTCTGCTACTATTTTCCAAAGTCACAAGTCACTGTTATTACATGGTAACCTGTCACCTAGAGAACACAACATTGCCAATTTTTTTCCCATTTAACACTCCTCAAATAATTTTAACTTCAGGAGTACTAACTGCCTCCAGAATTATATGCACAATTAAAATTACCAGTCAAACAATTCAAGACAGGAAAAACCCCCACCATTTTCGATCAAACAGCAGGCCCTGATGAAACCATAATAAAAGGTCAATCTTCGCCAAACAAGACTCAAGGTCTCTCACTTCATTAAACAGCTAAAAGTAAATATATTTACCCAGTACAACAAGCATTTGGGTTTTTACCAACCTTGAAGAACATTTTACTAGAGTCAATAGTTGGCTATAAAGGTATTTATAAGCAGTTCTTTCCTTTTCCTGTAACTTGGGAAATTAATGTGGTTAAATTAGTTTTTAAAAATCAATAAATCCTAGTAGAAGACAGATATAATCAAAGTGATGATGAAAAATATTTCTCATGGAGCAAAATGGAAAGCCTAAAAATCTGTATAACAATAATCTAAAAAGCTAGCTGTATAATAATATAAGCAAAAATACTTGAAACCTACATTTTTCCTAAATCTGTTTTTCATTGTTTATAAAGCACTATGCAATAGAAGTAAAATGCAAGCCACATATAAAATTTCAAATTTTCTCATAGCCACATTTTTAAAAGTAGAAATAAGTGAAATTAATTTTAACTGTATATTTTATCTAAACCAATAGATCCAAATTATTAGCATTTCAAAATGGGATCGATAACAAAAAATTAACAAGGCAGTTTACCTTTTTTGTGTAGGAAGTCTTTGAAATCTGTGTTTTTAAAATAAATTTTATTGTATATTATCTAAAGTATACAACATAATGTCAGGGGATATATAGATAGTAAAATAATTACCATAGCGAAGCAAATTAACATATCCATCATCTCACATAGTTACCCATTTTATTTTTGTGGCAAGAGCAACTAAAATGTACTAATTTAACAGGAATCCCAAATACAGTACAACTTTATTAACTATAGTCCTCATGTTATACATTAGATCTCTGGACTTGTTCATCCTATGTATCTGCCACTTTGTAACCTCTAATCAATATCTCCCCATGTCCTCCCCAACCCCCGCAACCACTGTTGCATTCTCTATTGACTTCTTTTTTAAGAGTCCGCATTATAAGTGAGATCATGCAATATTCTTCTTTCTGTGCCTGACATTTCACTTAACATAATGTCCGCCAGGTTCATACATGCTGTGGCAAATGAAAGAATCTCCTTCTTTTTTAAAGCCAAATAATATTCCATTATTATATATACCACAATTCCTTCATCCATCCACCGTCTGACACTTAGGCTGTTTCCATATCTTGGCTATTGTGCATAATGCTGCAATGAATATGGAAGTGCAGATAACTTTCTGAGGTGGTGATTTCATTTCCTTTAGGTATATGCCCAGAAGAGAGATTGCTGGGTCATATGGTGGTTTTATTTTTAATTTCACTGGGCTCCTCCATGCTGTTTTCCAAAATGGCTGCACCAATCTACATTCCCACCAACGGTGTACAGGTTCCCTTTTCTGCACACCCTGAATAACGTTTGTTATCCCTTTACTCTTTGATAATAGCCATCCTAATGAGTGAGGTGTTATCGCCCACTGGTTTTAGTTTGCATTTCCCTAAGGATTAATGATATTAAGCACTTTTTCATATACCTGTTGGCCACTTTTATGCATTCTTTGGAGAAATGTCTATTCAGGTCCTTTACCCATTTTTAAATTTGATTGTTTTTCTATTGAATTGTATGAATTATTCATACATTTTAGATATCAACCCCTTATCAGATATATGATTTGCAAATTTTTTCCCAATCTGTAGGTTGACATTTCATTTTGTTGATTATTTCCTTTGCTATGTGAAATCTGTGTGTATTTCACATTTATAGCATTCTCAATTCAGGCTAAGCACATTTCAAGCACTCCATAGCCATAAATAACTAGCAGTTCCCATACTGGACCACACAAATCCATAAGTGGGCCAAATATCATTTCCAAATTTCTAAAGCTCAATTACAAAATCAACAGAAAGCCCTAAGTAACTAAACAAATACAAAATGTCTCTAAAGGCAGATGTAGGCTTATAAGAAAGTCAAAATATAAGAATAATAGTTAATACTTACTGAGCATTTACTATTTTAGACCCTAAGTCAGACTCTATTTTAAATGTTTTTCAAGCATTATCTCATTTGATTATCACAAAGGCTGCTGATGCAGGTACTAGTGATGTCTCCTTACATTACTGCAAAGAGTAATGAAAGTATTACTTTAACGTCAAGGATTTTCCAGTACTATATTAATTTGAAAAAGCTGCACTTTTCTTTTTTGAAACTCTTAGATTTGTGATTTTATTATGCCAATCTTATTGTGGACTTTTTTCTAATAGTCTCATTCTCTTGTATGAAGGAAAGGGCTTATCTTCCTCCCATTCACCTATCATTTCAAACAATAAAGTATGAAAAGATAAAACAGGCAATAATAAAGCAAGCTTCTTCCCTACCTCTCAATTCTAAGAAAAAAACAGAATAATGCATAATACTGAACACCACCTGAAACAGGTACATCATACCCCAAGATTTTTAGCTAAAACAAGAGGACAATGTTTACTTCCACATGTATATGCTACCAGCAAATGACACAAATACTTCCTAATGTTCATAAAAAGTCCAGATAAAAAGCTGGACATCTCTTCAGAAAATAACATTCAAAAATTGCTCATCTTAATGGATGACTGGATACAGAAAGAAAAAAATTGCTTGTCTGAAATAAACAGTCCCATGTGAAAGAAAATCTGTGATCAGAGCTTAAATTGTCTGACCTTTTTGTTTACTTAAAATCACAAGATAACAACAGCCTTGATCCACAGTTGAAGGCCATGGCTAGCTGCACACTAACTTGGACGTTTTTCAGGGTGTCACTGGAAAGCCCTGTCACACCACCTTCAGTTACATAATAAACCTATCACCATACTGTTCTTACTGTCCCCTCCCATATAGCCAGAGCTAAGAGGAGAGCCTCTTAATCTGAGAGTTCGTTTACACAATGTGCCTGAGCAGATATTTGGCAATAGCACAAAAAGGTTAACAGTCAATCAGCCACCTGCCCATAACAAATCAACGTCTTAGTTTGGTAAAAATTTTCCAAAAAATATGTTCACATCACTTACTTTTTGTCTGATATTTTGAACAATTTCATCAACAAATGTTTCACGTAACCGACAAAGTTCACCTATGGACTTTGTTTTTCTTTTTATGTTTTCCTTTGGAGTGCCTACTCAATGTGTCAGGCACTGCGTCTGGCCCTTTCATGTACATCATCCCATATTATTCCGGTTATGATCTCCTCTAAGGGTTAACAACATTACAATCAAAATGACTTCACCACTAACTTATCTGAGTTTTTCTTCTAAGATGACAATATAACTCTGGGATCCTTACACAAAAGAACAATATCCATGAAACAATTACTTACACAACAAAATATTTAAGATTAGCACATAATTATTTATAAATGTCCTTTGCACTTTCATTACTCTTAAAACAGATCTAACAGAACTAAATTTAAGTATAAAACGATCTTCTTTAAAAAACCCAATACTTAAATTTTTAGTGTCACCACAGAATACAAGGAACATCCGTGCTAAATAATAAATCAGAAATGTGAGTAATCACTCTACACTTAGATTATTGACTTTGGCCTGCCAGATAAAAAGCTTGCATTAAAAAAGTAGTTCTAAAATAGATTATTGACTTTGGCCTGCCAGATAAAAAGCTTGCATTAAAAAAGTAGTTCTAAAACAACCCAATACTATTTTAATATGTGATTCAAGATTAAGCTTCAACTTACATGATTCAATACAAGCACTTAAAAAAAATTCCAAGAGAAATTTCCCTGTACTGGTCCTTAATCCACTGGAAATGCAAAAGATGATCCCAGCTTTCCCTGACAAATATAACTCAACAAAGCAAAAAGGCAGAAGAAATTTCATTCAAAGTGAAGGAGGTACATTTAGACACCAACAAAAAACTCAAGAACATAACACACACTGCATCTCATATACCACAATGCAACCTTACCTGTTTCTGAAACGTATGTAACAGGATCCTGTCGTGAAATTTTACCAGATTTAGAAGATACTGGAGGTTTTTCTGGTTGCTTTTTGGCATTTTTTACCTGCAATGTCTCCTCTGACTCTGAATCTGTATGTGACAGAAAAATAAAACGAAACTTTGAAAAGAACTATTACAATATAGTGCATTTTTAAAGTAGTCATGGTGAACCAATTCCTCAAGATCTTTTTCAAGGCACATGTCTTCTGTGAATTCTCACAGGTTACTTTTACTCAGTGTTAAGCCTATGTATTAGTTTCCTATTCCAGCTATAATAAACGACCACAAACTTAGTGGCTTAAAACAACTAAGCCACTAAATTTATTATCTTCCAGTTCTGGAGGTTAGATAGATGGCAAATGTGGGTTTCACTGGGCCATTCAAGGTACCAGCAGGGCTATGTTCCTTTCTGGATACTCTAAGAAAGAATTTTATTTGCCTTTTCCAGTCTCTAGTGGATGCCAGCATTCTTGGCTCAAAGACCCTTCCTTCATCTTCAAAGCCAGCAACATCAAGCAAAAGCCCTCATGTTACCATCTCCCAGATCCTCTAATCTTCCTCCACAGTTAATCTCACTCTCTAAACCCTTTTTCTGTCTCCCTATTCCTTGTGACTACACTGAGCCCACTCAAATAATCCAGGATAATCTCCCTATTTTTTTTTTCTTTTTTGAGACGGAGTCTCGCTCTGTTGCCCAAGCTGGAGTGCAGTGGCGTGATCTCAGCTCACTGCAACCTCTGCCTTCCAGGTTCAAGCAATTCTGCTGCCTCAGACTCCCGAGTAGCTGGGACTACTGGCACGTGCCACCATGCCCAGTTACTTTTTGTATTTTTAGTAGATACAGGGTTTTACTATGTTGGCCAGGCTGGTCTGGAACTCCTGACATCAAGTGATCCGCCCGCCTCAGCCTCCAAAAGTGCTAGGATTACAGGCAAGAGCCACCGCACCTGGCCTAATCTCCCTGTTTTTAAGGTCATCTGATTAGACATCTTAACACCGTCTGTAACTTTTACTTCCCTTTGCCATATAACCTAATATAGTCACAGGTTCTAGGAATTAGGCTGTGATATCTTTTGGGGCCATTATTCTGTCTACCACAGCCTAATCTCCCAGGGCACTTAAATATAAATCAGAACAAAGTGTGAGTACCTGGCATAGTGCCTAGTACAAAATAGATGTTGCATAAACTTTAGTGTCCTTCCTCTTCCCCTGCACCATGCATTTATAAATCCTGTCACACTGTAGTAAACTGTATCAAACAAATTTCCAGTTTCCCAACAAACAAAACTCCTGGAGAAGAGGAACGCGTACTTCTTTCAAATTCTTTACAATATAGAGCAATAAAAGGCACAGAGTAAACACTTAAGTATTTTCAGAATTCAGAACCTTTAATAGTACTGTGAAAATCTTGACAATCCTTCTTTAGGCACATTTTTTATTTTAAGAATTCACACCAGAAGGCCAGGCATGGTGGCTCACGCCTGTAATCCCAACACTTTGGGAGGCCAATGCAGGCAAAATCACCTGAGGTCAGGAGTTCGAGACCAGCCTGGCCAACATGGTGAAATCCCTTTTCTACTAAAAGCTACAAAAATTAGCCAGGCATGGTGGTGGGCACCTGTAATCCCAGCTACTTGGGAGGCTGAGGCAGGAGAATCGCTTGAACCCAGGAGACAGAGGTTGCAGTGACCCAAGATCGTGCCATTGCACTCCAGGCTGGACAACAAGAGCAAAACTCCGTCTCAAAAAAAAAAAAAAATTCACACCAGATAAAAATAAAACAGAGAAAATTAATACAGATCTCCCCAAAAGCAAAAACTGAAACTTTCTGAATTCTATCATCATTTTACCATCATTCTGTGCATCATAAAAGGCACGCAAAAAAATTCATGTTCCCTATTTTAAAATTACATTCAAAGAAAAGCCTTTAAATTGTGTGTATTCCTTTTTAAATGCAACCCAAAAAAAGCCAGATCTTTCAATAAAGCACAAAAATTAAATTTTAGATCTTTGCTTTAAAAACAGTATTCTAAGGCACTATTTTTCAAATTTAACTTCCAACAACCTCTACTGGAAAAGAAATTAATACAAGTATTTTTTTAAATAATAGGGCCAGAGGCTCATGCCTGTAATCTCAAAATTTTGAGAGGCCGAGGAAGGCAAATTGCTTGAGGCCAGGAGTTTGAGACCAGCCTGGGCTACATGGTGAAACCCTACCTCTACTAAAATTATAAAATTAATCTCTACTAAAATTATAAAAATTAGCTAGACGTGGTGCTGCACGCCTGTAGTTCCAGCTACAGGTGGCCAAAGCACAAGAATCGCTTGAACCTGGGAGGTAGAGGTTGCAGTGAGCCAAGATCGCACCACTGCACTCCAACCTGGGCAACAGGGCAAGACTGTCTCTAAATAAATTAAATTAATTAAATTAAAACACATATATCACATTCAAAATAAGTTTGACAAATGCTGCATACTCTATCACTTTCTGAAGGAATCTTTAATACAAACATATTTTGGTTCTGGTAAGTTCTATAATAAAATAAAATTGTTTGAAATTTTACTTGAGCATACAGCCCTCTTCTCACAGCACTTATTAACATCTCAGAGAGCTATGTATCTCAGAACATAGTTTATTTATTTATTTTTAATTTTTTTGTTTTTTCTTGAGACAAAGTCTCACTACCCAGATTGGAGTGCAGTGGCGATCTTGGCTCTCTCATACCTCAGCCTCCTGAGTAGATGGGATTGCAGGCGCATGCCACCACACCCAGCCAATTTTTTTATTTTTAATAGAGAAGGGGTTTCACCATGTTGGCCAGGCTGGTCTTGAACTCCTGACCTCAAGTCATCTGCCCGCCTTGGCCTCCCAAAGTGCTGCAATTACAGGCATGAGCCACCACACCCATCCTTAGAACATAGTTTAAAGCACCGTTCTAAGGGATATACAATAACTTTAAAACTTTAAAGCTCCTCAGAAGAAATATTACCTGAATCATAGATGATCCTCTTTTTCTTGCTTAGTTGCTTTTGTTTGAAGTCATCCTCTTTACAGGAGCTATTTACCTATAAACATCACAGTATAATTAGAACATAAAGAAGCCTATATAACTATCTTTTTTTTTTTTTTTTTTTTGAGACAGAGTCTCGCTCTGTCACCCAGGCTGGAGTGCAGTGGCGCCATCTCGGCTCGCTGCAAGCTCCGCTTCCCGGGTTCACGCCACTCTCCTGCCTCAGCCTCCTGAGTAGCTGGGACTACAGGCACCCGCCACAACGCCCGGCTAATTTTTTGTATTTTTAGTAGAGAGGGGGCTATCCTTTTTTTCTCGTTAGATTTGGGCTCAGTCGTTTTAACCAGGGGGAATTTTGCATCCCCGCCCCCCAGAAGGCATTTGTCAATGTCTAGAAACATTTTTACTTGTCACAAATGGGGGCAGGGAGGTTTACTGTCATGTAACAGGTAGATCAGGCATGCTACTAAACATCCTACAATGCACAGGACAGTCCTTCACAACAAAGAATTCTCCAGCCTAAACTGTCAGTAATATACCCTTATTGGCTAAAAATAGGCCAGACAGTAACTGTACCACAATGGGAAAAAAATAATTACGGAAAACGCTATATTATTATTCAGCTCCACTTTCAACACTAACCTATGTATACAACAAAGAATAAAAGGATATCAGATATTACAAGGCAAGTGCTTCCTGAAAATGAAAAGACAGAAACACGAATAAATGCTAAGCTAGTGGCCTACCATTAGCCAATGCCTGTTAGGAAACTAAATAAAACTGGCCAGGAGCAGTGGCTCACGCCTGTAATCCCAACACTTTGGGAGGCCGAGGCGGGCAGATCACCTGAAGTCAGGAGTTCAAGACTAGCCTGACCAACATGGAGAAACTCCATCTCTACTAAAAATACAAAATTAGCCAGGCATGGTGGTGCATGCCTGTAATCTCAGCTACTTAGGAGGCTGAGGCAGGAGAATCGCTTGAACCTGGGAGGCAGAGGTTGCAGTAAGCCAAAATCGCGCCATTGCACGCCAGCCTGGGCAACAAGAGCAAAACTCCGTCTCAAAAAAAAAAAGTACTAAATAAAACCAATGCAAAAGGTATTATTTATATTTTGTAGTTAAACATCACATTTCTAACATATTCGAATTTTCTCAGAAAGCATCAAGAAGGCAGACAGTGAAAAAACTGATTGTAATCAATTATAAGGTAGAAATAGAAAATATTTCTATCCATTATAATAAAACTTCAAAAACACAAGAACAGTCAACTAGCCTGCAAGAAAATGGAACAAATGAGCAATTATAATTTATACATACCACTGGATCAAGGACAGAGTTAGAATCAACTACAACTCAAAAGTAAGAGAAGAAGGTATCAAGGAAAGGAGAAAGCCACAGAAAGAAATCCCAAGTTCTACCTGTAAACTTTACCCAAATCTCTGGCTATCTCCTGAATTATACATATGTGGAACAACTCCTACTGCTTAGCTAAGGTTAAAAGAATTGAATAAAGATTTCAGCTGCTGCCCATTACAGGGGAGGCAAGAGTTTGGAGCTTGAGTACAGCCAAGATCAATGCTTGATAAACCAAAAGAATCAACACTCTTTGAAGGAATGTAACAGGATCCAAAGTTCCTACACTGTATCATTCACAATGTCCAAGATAAATCCAAAATAACTACAACATACAAAGAGGAAATGTGACCTGTGGAGGCTAATTTCATATGTGAACCTGACTGAACCACAAGATGTCCAGATATTTGGTCAAACATCATATGAGGTGTTTCTGCAAGGATGTTTTTGAATGAGCTTAATATTTAAATCAATCAACTAAGTAAAGCAGATTGCCCTCCCTAATGGCATTAAAGCCGCATCTAATCAGCTGAAAGCCTGAAAAGAACAAAGGCCAACCCTCTGCTGAATCAGAGGGAATTCCTCCTGCCCGACTGCCTTAGAGCTGGGACATCTCTGAGACACTTTCTTCCTGCCATTGGACTCCAACTAAAACATCGGCTCTACCAATTCTTGGTAATAAATCTATGTATACACCCATACATCCTATTGGTTCTGTTTCTCTACAGAACTCTGACTGTATAGTACAGATTTTGGTACCAAGAAATGGGGTACTACTGTGAAACAAACAAACAAACAAAAACAAAACAAAACCTAAAATACAGAAGTGACTTCGGAATCGGGTAGAGGCTAGACATTTTCTAGCATGTAGAAAAAGCCTGGACTGCCATGAAGGAACTGCTGGTAGAAATATGAACAATGAGAGCTGACAAAGAAAAGAGAAGAGCTAGAGAAGAAGCCTCTTTCATCTCAGAGAATACATGTATCATCATGAACAGAATGTTGGTATAAATATGAATGTTAAAGGCCAATCTGGTAAGGTTTCACATGGAAATGAGAACGAGATTATTGGAAATTGGAAGAAAGACAATTCTTATTATAAAGTGGCACAGAACTTGGCCAAGTTGTGTCCTAGTGCTTTGTGAAAGATAGAACCTGTGGATGATGAAATCAGATATTTAGCTGAGGAGATTTCAAAGCAAAATCTTGAAGATGCGGCCTGAGTCCTCCTGACTGCTTGTAGTCAAATGCAAAACGGAAGAGATGAACTAAAGAAACCGTTCAGCCAAAAGGGACCAGAACTTGAAGATTTGTAAAATTCTCAGCCTGTCCATATTTCAAAAAATGAAAAAGCAAGTTCTAGGCCGGGTGTGGTGGCTCATGCCTGTAATCCCAGCAATTTGGGAGGCCGAGGCAGGCCAATCACTTAAGGTCAGGAGTTTGAGACCAGCCTGGCCAATATGGTGAAACCCCATCTCTAGGAAAAATACAAAAAATTAGCTGGACATGGTGGCACATGACTATAGTCCCAGCTACTCAGGAGGCTGAGGCAGGAGATTCACTTGAACCTGGGAGGCGAAGGTCGCAGTGAGCCGAGATTGCGCCACTGCACCCCAGTCTGGGCAACAGAGCAAGACTCTGTTTCAAAAAAGAAAAGGAAAAGGAAAAGAAAAGAAAAGAAAAGAAAAGAAAAGGAAAGAAAAGAAAAGAAAAGAAAAGAAAAGAAAAGAAAAGAAAAGAAAAGAAAAAAGAAAAAGCATGTTCTAAAGAGAATAGCAAGGGTGTAGCTGGAGTATCACTTGATAAAGAGATTATGGGATTATACAGGCAAAAACACTGTCAGTTTGAATTGAAGAGGATGGAGAAAGAACAAAATGAAAGAAGGCTGTCAGACTTCTGAGATTCCAGTGACAGGACAACAGGGCTATTCTTCAAGAAAAGGGAAGAATGGCCCCAAAAGCAATTCAGAGATCAACCATCAGAACTGCCTCTTCAAAAGATGGAGCTTGGTTTCAACAGATGAGACAGCCACCACCCAAAGCCTTGTGGGCAGGATGGCCTAGAAGAGCTGCAGAAGCAGGACAGCTGCCTATGGCTATGGGGGTAGGGCCACTAACCCAGTGGGTCTAGAGGGCAGGGCATCAAGCCAAAGAGTATTATTTTCAAGGCCTATGTTCTGATGGAATTTGCCTTGCTAGGTTTTGGACTTGTTTGGGATCCATCATCCCTCCCTCCCTTCTGATTTCTCCTCTTTGGCATGGTAATGTCTATTTTATATGTCTTTCTACTATCGTATTTTAGAAGCACATTCCTTATCTGGTTTCACAGGCTCACAGCAAAGGAGAAATTTTGCCTCAGGATGATTCATACCTCAAGTATCACCCATATCTGATTTGGATGATATTTACATGAGACTGTGGACTTCAGACTTGATGCTGAAATGAGTTAAGACTTTGGGGGCTGTTATGATGAAATGAATGTATTTTGCATGCAAGAAGGACATAAATTTTGGGTGGCCATGGATGGAGTGTTACATCCTGAATGTCTGTGTCCCCAAAATTTACACGTTGAAGCCCTAACCCTCAGGGTGGCTGTATTTGGAGGCGGAACCTCTAAACAAGTAATTAAGAATAAATAAGGTCATAAGGGTGGGGCTCTGATCTGACAGGATTCGCATTCTATAAGAACAGACACTAGAGTGCTCATTCGATCTCTATCTCTCTTTCTCCACCAGTGCTCAATCTCTCTCTCCACCCATATGCACTAAGAAAAGGCTATGTGAGGACAACACAAGAAGGCAGCCATGTACAAACCAGGAAAAAGGCCTTCACCAGACACCTAATCAGCCAGTACCATCTATTTTATAGTATTTTGTTATGGTGGCCTGAACTAACACATGACCCAAAGAATCAGGACAAAAGGCACTTAATGAAGACCAATCTTGATACAACCCAGACGTCAGAATTAGCAGATAAGAATTTTAAAGCAGCTACTAGGCTGGGCACAGTGGCTCACACCTGTAATCCCAGCACTTTGGGAGGCCAAGGCAGGTAGATCACCTGAGGTCGGGAGTTTGAGACCAGCCTGGCCAATATGGAGAAACCCCAACTCTACTAAAAATACAAAATTAGCCGGGCATGGGGGCTCATGCCTAAAATCCCAGCTACTTGGGGGGCTGAGGCAGGAGAATCACTTGAACCCAGGAGGCAGAGGTTGCAGTGAGCCGAGATCGTGCCATTGCACTCCCACCTGGGCAATGAGAGCAAAACTCCATCTCAAAATAAAAAATAAAGCAACTACTATAATTACACTCAAGGACATAAAAGAGAGAAATTAAAGCTACGAAAAAGAAACAAATGAAAATTCTAGAATTGAAAAATACAATATGTAAAATAAAAATTCACTAGCTAGCCTTAACAGTAAATTGATGATAAAAGAAGAATCAATGAACTTAAAGACTGAAAAAGAGAAAGTACTCAATCTGAAAAAAAAGACTGATAAAAATGAACAAGGGCTCAATGATCCGTGAGATAATATCAAAACTCTAACGTTTATGTAATTGTAATTCAAGAAGAGAGAGAATGAGGCAGAAAAAATATTTGAAGAAATTATAGCAGAAAGTTCCCAATTTTGATAAAAGATATAAATTTATAGATTAAAGAAGCTCAGAAACCAAAAATGGGATAAACAAAAGAAAACCACACTCAGGTATGCCATAGTCAAACTGCTGAAAACCAAAAATTAAAAAATTCTTCAATGAACCATGAGAAAAACACACATGAGAAAACAATATCAATGACTGGAGGCATCTCATCAGACAAACTAGAAGCCAAAAAACAGTGGAACATCTTTAAAAGGCTTAAGTTTTTTAAAAAACAGTCAACCCAACATTCCATATCCAGCAAAAATAACCTTCAAGAATGAAGGCAAAACAAAGACATTTTCAGATTAACAAAAACTTACAGAGGTTTATCACCAACAGACCTACACTACAAAAAATGCTAAAGAAAATTCTTCAAGTTGAAAGAAAATGATATTAGATGAAATCTCAGATCTTCAGTGAGAAATGAACAGCATCAGAAATAGCAAATATGTGCATAAAATAAAAACAGCAATTTTTGCCTTAATTTGTTAAAAAAATACACATCTATTTAAAGCAAAATTACATTGAATTGTGCAGTATTAACATATGTAGGTGTAATATTTATGACAACTAGGGCATAAAGAATGGCATGATTGGCCAGGCACGGTGGCTCACGCCTGTAATCCCAGCATTTTGGGAGGCCAAGGCGGGCGGATCACGAGGTCAGGAGATCGAGACCATCCTGGCTAACACGATGAAACCCCGTCTCTACTAAAAAAATAGAAAAAATCAGCCAGGCGTGGTGGCAGGCGCCTGTAGTCCCAGCTACTCAGGAGGCTGAGGCAGGAGAATGGCATGAACCCAGGAGGCGGAGCTTGCAGTGAGCCGAGATTGCGCCACTGCACTCCAGCCTGGGCAACAGAGCGAGACTGTCTCAAAAAAAAAAAAAAAAAAACAAAAAAAACTTAAAAGAACTGAGTTTATTTTACTTTTCATTCATTGCAAAATTATATCCAGAAAACTAACCTTGATTTCCTTTATTCCTTTCTTTGCTTTTAAAGTTTCTTCATCAGACTTTATTTTCTCATTCTTCTTTACTGTTTCACTTACAAGTTTCTTTCCACTTGGTATTACTCCAAAGAATTTCCGAATGTCCTAGAAGCAAAAAAACAGGAGATTCATGAACAAACATTAACTGCATAAAATTATAATTTCAATTGTAAGATGGGACAGCTTTATATACACACTGGGTTACCCTGAGTAATTTCTCCATATCAAGATAGTTCCACGAATACAGTAGCTTTCTTTTCATGTGCAAAAGTTAACTGATAACTTTACCTGAGTTAAGAATAATTTGTTGGCCAGGCACGGTGGCTCACACCTGTAATCCCTCCACTTTGGGAGGCCGAGGTGGATGGATCACTTGAGGTCAGGAGTTCAAGACCAGCCTGGCCAACATGGTGAAACCCTATTTCTACTAAAAATACAAAAAATTAGCTGGGCATGGTGGCAGGTGCCTGTAATTCCAGCTACTTGGGAGTCTGAGGCAGGAGAATTGCTTGAACCCAGGAGGCAGAGGTTGCAGTGAGCCCAGGTCACACCACTGCACTCTAGCCTGCCTGGGCGACAAAGCAAGACTCCATCTCAAAAAAAAAAAAAAGAATAATTTGTCTAATGAAAAGTAATATAAATTCTCAGAATCAGGGCAAAAACAGGCCAAAATAAGCAAGTGATATTTTTGCTAATGACATCAGAGTTATTAAAGAGGCAAGTGGCAGTTACTTATTATTGATCATGCATGCACATACACATCCACATCCCATCATCCCAGGCACAGCTGGGGAGAAGACAAAGTTGGAGAATATGATCCTTGTCTGTGGAACATATACTCCAGTCTGAAAGAAGAATAACTCTCACAACCCTAGTCATTCCTGGCAACTAAAAACCTTCAAATTGTTTTCCTTTATATGATTTTTCAACATTCTGAAGAAAAAAAACCTTTGATGCTTATTACAATATGCTCTTTAATTACCCCCGTGTTAAACCACAGAATTCAAATTAATCATGCTGAAACATTTACAATGTAATTTACAATTAAAATCACTCACTTTTCCTAACCTTTGCATAGTCTTCCCCACCTCTCTAAAATTTAGTTTAAGAAATTGTGGTATAGAGGAAAGGGAACAGATCTTAGAATCAGAAGCCTTAACTCAAATCTGTGCTCTAGTGCTTTTTACCTGTGTGATCCTGGGCAAGCTACTTTTTCTGTTTTCTCCTCAGTAAAGTGGGACTAATACTGACCCTTTATGTGGATTAATTATGCATCTACCACAATTCTGGCTCAGTAAAAATCTTCCCCTCACCTCATTTCTGAACTATCATCCCTTCATATTACTGAAACACTCTGTTTGTCATTATCTCTGCTTATAGAGAAGGGTATAAGAAGAAAAAATGAGAACGTAGGATCTGAATTCCAAAGAACTGTGTTTAAGAACCACCTGTATCATTTTCCCTCTTCCTATCCTTGATGGTTGTAATCACCAGTTTTTATCACTTTTTATCCCTACAACCTACCTCTCTTTATTGCATGAGAGAAATGCCTATAAAAGTACTTTGTAAAGTGTAAGAAAAGTTAGCAATTTCCTAGATCCTGACAATAATTGTCATACTCTTACAATGTCAAAAATCCCAAATAAGTGTGACACACACACACACACACACACACAAATAACTTTGTGGCTAAGCCAGTAAACAAAGCAGATAATTGAAGTACATAGCATGTTAAATAATTTTTTTTTTAAGGCCAGGTAAGGTAGCTCATGCCTGTAATCCCAGCACTTTAGGCCGATGTGAAAGGACCACTTGAGGCCAGGAGTTCAAGACCAGCCTGGTCAACAATGGTGAAATCCCATTTCTACTAAAAATATGAAAATCAGCCAGGCACGGTGGCACATGCCTATAATCCACCTGCTCTGAAGATTGGAGCATGAGAATCGCTTGAACCTGGGAGGCAGAAGTTGCAGTGTGGCAAGATTGCACCACTGCACTCCAGCCTGCGCGACAGAACGAGACTGTCTCAAAAAAAAAAAAAAATTTAAAAATTTTAAAAAATTTTTAAAAAGGATTAAAGACTTATCTGGCTTTATAGCCTCTATTGTAAATCTCCTAGTTACAAATCCATCCTAATTAAGTCTAAGTTTAAAAGATACTGCTTACAGAATGGGTGTCTCAGCTATGAAACTGAGACATCTGTATCAGATGCTAAAGAGAAGAACAATAAAGAAAACCACAGTCTTTCCTATAATTACAGAGAATCAAGTCTGAGGCTGACAACTACTTTATTGCTTCTGGAGCAAATGAGTTTCATATCAGTTTCACTTTTGAAATTACACAGTGATTCTTCACTCACAATCATGACTGTTCTAAGTGAGCTCATAGATGGAAACATTTTAAAAATAAAAAGTAGTGATTGTTTAAACACATACACACAGAGAAAGAGTGATAGTGCATGTGTGCCATGGAAATAACCAAACTGTAAATTAATAATCTGGTTAAAGCAAGTAGTGGTTTTCAACCTGTTTTCGGACCAAAAATGCTTAAAACTGAGAAGAGAAAGAAAACAAAATGTAATTCAGGAAACAGAGCTACTGGTAACACTGAGCTGTCTGGTTTTTGTCTGTACAAAAATCTGCACTGCCACTCCTTAGCACTGTTACACCATTTCCTCTCTACGTAATTATTTCCACTCACATCCTCCTTTCTTTCCTTTTGCATTACTTTTCTCTACTCCCCTAAACTCCCCCATACTCTGATGGCAACGTAAGAGTTAAAGAAATTGCAGCATTGTAACCTAACTCAGTATACACTAAAAATCAAAGCTTTTAGAAAATAATTTTCATCAGAATGGAAGCCATTCTACTCATACTTTTTTAGAACTATCTCCAGTGTGAGCAGCCATCTGGGGTATAAACATATAAGAGGCAAAGGTCAGCAATTTGTCCTTAATTTATAGCACGTGACTTCACCTGACTCTTCCAATTAACATTTGCTGTCCAGTGTTCTAGACCTTCAAAGACTTCATGAAATGCAGAAAAACAAGTCTAACTCCCAAATAATGAATCTAAAGACTTCTCTTGCCTGTACAGAATAATTCTTGTTGAGCCTATGAGTGGAGAAAGAAACAAATATTTAAATTTATTTTTTAATCTTGGCAAGTGGAAGACCCTCAAAGCAGAATATCAAGGCCAGAAACCATCCCTAAAGAAAGGTAGATTTTACTACACAAAAAGTGCCATAAACAAAGTTAAAATGCAAGCAACAGAGCTGGGCACTGTGGTGCACACCTATAGTCCCAGCTACCAGAGAGGCTGAGACAAGAGGATTGCTTGAACCCAGGAGTTCAAGTTCAGCCTGGACAACATAGTGAAACTATCTCAAAAAAAAAAAAAAAAAAAAGCAACTAACTTAAAAATATCTACAACAGGCTGGACGCAGTGGCTCACGCCTGTAATCCCAGCACTTTGGAGGCCGAGGCAGGTGGACTGCGTGAAACCAGCAGTTTGAGATCAGCCTGGCCAAAACAGCAAAACCCCGTCGCTACTAAAAATACAAAAATTGGCCATGTGTGGTGGTGCACACCTGTAATCCTAGCTACTCAATGGGCTGAGGCACAAGAATCGCTTGAACCTGGGAGGCAGATGTTGCAGTGAGCCGAGAACGCCCCTTTGCACTCCAGTCTGGGCGACAGAGCGACACTCATCTCAAAAATATATATATATATCATATATATCATATATATCATATATATCATGTATATCATATATATCATATATATCATGTATATCATATATATCATATATATCATATGTATATCATATCATATGTATATCATATATATCATATGTATATCATATATATCATATATATCACATATATAATATATCATATGTATATCATATATATATCATATATATATCATATATATATATATCTACAACAGGCAGGTGTGGTGGCTCACACCTGTAATACCAACACTTTGAGAGGCCAAGGCGGGAGGATCATTTGAGCCCAAGAGTTTAATACCAGCCAGGGCAACACAGGGAGACCCCCATCTCTACAAATATAAAAAAAAAGAAAATCAGCCTAGTGTAGTGACACATGATGCCGGCATGCCTGTAGTCCCAGCTACTTAGGAGGCTGAGGTGGGAGGATCACTTGTGCGCCAAGAGTTTGAGGCTGCAGTGAGCCATGACCATCACACCACTGTACTCCAGCCTGGGCAACAAAGCAATGCCCTATCTTAAAACACACACACACACACACACAACATGTAAAAGGGTTCCTACAAATCAATAAAAGATAACCTAACCAATAGAAAAATAAATAAAAGCTCCTAATAGGCAAAGTATAAAAGAAATGCAAATAGCCAACACACATAAAAAATGCTAGACGTCACAAATAAGCAGATATGTTAAAACTTGATCATTTTCCTCTAAGTTTTAAAAGACTGACAATGCCCATATCTGTCAAGGATGTGGGAAAACAGATGCTCACGCACTATACTGCTGATAAAAGTAAAAACTGGTACAACCTTGACTGGGCGCAATGGCTCACACCTGTAATCCCAGCACTTTGGGAGGCCAAGGTGGGTGGATCACGAGGTCAAGAGATCGAGACCATCCTGGACAACATGGTGAAACCCCCATCTCTACTAAAAATACAAAAATTAGCTGGGCATGGTGGCACACACCTGTAGTCCCAGCTACTTGGGAAGCTGAGGCAGGAGAATCACTTGAACCCGGGAGGTAGAAGTTGCAGTGAGCCGAGATCATGCCACTGCACTCCAGCCTGGTGACAGAGGGAGACTTCACCTCAAAAAAAAAACAAAAAAAAAAACTGGTATAACCTTTATCGAAGGCAATCTAGCCACTTATCAAAATTTTAAAGGCACATACCCTTTGCCCAGTAATTTCATTTCTAAAAGAAATGGTAGGCAGGGCGTGATGGCTCACGCCTGTAATCCCAGCACTTTGGGAGGCCGAGGCAGGTGGATCACGAGGTCAGGAGTTCCAGACCAGCCTGACCAACATGGCAAAACCCCATCTCTACTAAAAATACAAAAATTACCCGGGCTTGGTGGTGTGTGCCTGTAATCCCAGCTACTCAGGAGGCTGAGGCAGGAGAATGGCTCGAGCCCGAGAGTTAGAGGCTGCAGTGGACCAAGATCACGCCACTGCACTCCAGCCTGGGGAAAAAGTGCAAAACTCCGTCTTAAAAAATTCATTGAACACATGAATGGTTATTTCTCAGGCCACTGACCTTCATAACTGCACTCAGAAAGAGACGTTCTTGATTATGTGAAACAAAATTAATGGTAGATTTGTTTTTAAAGATTATGTATTAAAAGAATCTTTAATTGGGATTAACTTTGTGCTATGACTTTACCTAGGAAATTTTAAGAAGGTATTAAATTAATGCTGATTATATATTATTTCTGAGCTAAGTTAATAAAACTTTCTATAATTGGTTTTCTGTTACTCTCATATTACAATATTGTGGCTACAAAAAAACAAAAATATACTTTCACTTTTAGTAGGACATTTCCTCTTCTTTAAAATTTATTTTAAGCCAAACAAATAACTTTTTTTAAAGAAATCAGAAATATCTCTAGATTTATAATTGATGTTACTAATTTAACAGCCTAGCATGGGTCTCAAAAGCTTCTCTGAGGAAAACACTGGTGAGTGAAATACAAGTGTGGTCTGAAAAACCTTTGAACAGTAACAAGTTCTAGCTAGGAAGAATTTTAAGAGCCCGCATCAACTTTTTTCATTCAATCATTCATTTATCCATTCAAGCAATATTTACTCAGAGCCTTTTATGGACCAAGAACTATTCTTGATGCTTGGGATAAACAAAACAGGCTAGGTCTCTGTTCTTGTGAGGCTTTCATTCTACTTTCTGTTCCTAATCTTTCTTAAATCTGTCTTTAGAAAACAAAGCAGAGCATAGAAAAGAAAGAACAGATGAAACAAAGCACACTGAGGGAACAGAAATAGAGAATAGAAACTACTTCCCCTACTCCCCCCAGTATCTGTTAAGTCTACCTGAGAGGCCATTCCCATGACAGCAAAAAGACCCATTTCTACTGCTGTTGTGGCAAGAGGGAAGTATAAGATTCTGAAGTCATAATATTTACTATCATTGAGCTTTAGACTATGCATTCAATGAAATACTCTATCACAGAAGTTTCCAGGTACCTGATCCAAAAATACAAACCAACACAGGCATATTAAAACAGAAAATGGAAATAATTATCTAATTTAGGTTTAAAAAAATATCTTTTCATACCTGCATAACTAGGATAACTAAAGCATTTGAGACTGTTTATGCCTGATCTAATGGTTTATTTCAGAATTTTGACATTTTCACCAGGGCTAATGTACTCCGAATATGGTTTTTATTCATCCAGGAGCTAACTTTTTTTTTTTTTCCTTGAGACAGAGTCTCGCACTGTTGCCCAGGCTGGAGTGCAATGGGGTGATTTCAGCTCACTGCAACCTCCAACTCCCAGGTTCACGCAGTTGTCCTGCCTCAGCCTCCCAAGTAGCTGGGATTACAGGTGCCCACCACCATACCTGGCTAATTTTTCTGTATTTTTAGTAGAGACAGGGTTTCACTATGTTGGCCAGGCTGGTCTCGAACTCCTGACCTCATGATCCGCCTCCCAAAGTGCCAGGATTACAGGCGTGAGCCACAGCGCCCGGCCCAGAAGCTAGCTTTTTACAACTGACTTCTGAGCCAAAAAAAATCAAATTTAAACTACTTAAATGAACACAGAAATAAAGTCCAACTGGGCCGAGCGCAGTGGCTCACACTTGTAATCCCAGCACTTTGGGAGGCCGAAGCAGGCAGATCACCTGAGGTCGGGAGTTCAAGACCAGCCTGACCAACATGGAGAAACCCTGTCTCTACTAAAAATACAAAATTAGCCAGGCATGGTGGTGTCCATCTGTAATCCCAGCTACTCGGGAGGCTGAGACAGGAGAATCGCTTGAACCCGGGAGGCAGAGGTTGCGGTGAGCTGAGATCACACCATTGCACTCTAGCCTGGGTAAGAGGGAAACTCCGTTTCAAAAAAAAAGAAATCACGTCCAAACTGAAAACAGACCTACAACATAATAAAATAACTGTATTTCTCTAGGCTATATTATTCATCACTAAGTGTTTTAACAGCTTAGATATAAAGTCATGCGACAGTGCGAGAGATGTTTTTATACCAGGAAGTTTTACCTTCTAGTTTATTTGTATTTTTAGTGGAAATACAAAGTTCACTTGTAATTATTCATTCCTCTAATATTTGTGGAAAACGCATCGTGAGCCACGCGCTATACAGCAGTTCCCTCTCCTTGTGACCCCTGCCCTTACAGAGCTTATATGCTAGCAAAGGAAGTTGTCAATACCTGCAACAAGTTGCTCATTTATTAAAATAAGCCAAAATGTGTGCCAAGGAAACAAAGCAGGTGCTCTCCCACTAATCATGCCAATTGTTTTTATGCTTTTGTGGATGAAAGCTACGTATATTTTCCACAGAAATATTAAAAAACAAACATATGCACAAAACTTTGTATCCAATGTTAGGGGTTTTCCCCTAAAGCCTATTGGGAACCCCAAGTCAAAACTCTGGAACTACACACTCACACCGTGCGAACTAACTCACACCTACTTAACCCCAGTACCACTTATGTACATACTGATACTTCCTAAATCTTATGTCTGTTTCTCCAGACCAGCTCTGAACTCCACATTTATGCAGCCAACATGCAGCCAAATCCATCTCTATGCAAGTCTCCCAAAGGTGCCTCCAACTAATAATGTCCTCAACTAAATTTATCTTCAGCTGGGACCTGCTTCTCTCCCTTTATTCCCCATCTCCATGCATAGCACCACCATTCACCCAAAACAGAAACATGGCCACTGCTTTTCCTCCTCACTCTGGCCCTCCACCTAATCATCCAACCTAAACTATCTCCCAAATACTGCTGTCTTCTCCCCTCTATTCCCACTGCCACTGCCTTGATTCAGGACTTCGTTTGTTTACTTAACACACCTTCCTAGAGGCTCACTCTGTGCCATGCTATGATTTGAGCACTTTTAAAATATTAAGTCATTCAGCCCATCAATCAACAAGTAGGTAAAGAAACTGTGGGATATATATATACACATATACACACATATATATATACACATATATATACATATACATATATACACACATATATATACATATATATACACATATATACATATATATACACATATATACATATATATATATACACACACACACACACACACACACACACACAATGGAATACTACTCAACCATAAAAAGGAATGAATTAACAGCATTCGCAGCAACCCAGATGGGACTGGAAACTATTATTCTAAGTGAAGTAACTCAGGAATGAAAAACCAAACATTGTACGTTCTCACTCACCCATAAGTGGGAGCTAAGCTATGAGGATGCAAAGGCATAAGAATAATACAATGGGCCAGGCGCAGTGGCTCACGCCTGTAATCCCAGCACTTTGGGAGGCCGAGGCGGGTGGATCACGAGGTCAGGAGATCGAGACCATCCTGGCTAACACGGTGAAACCCCATCTTTACTAAAAATACAAAAAATTAGCCAGGCATGGTGGCGGGTGCCTGTAGTCCCAGCTACTCAGGAGGCTGAGGCAGGAGAACGGCATGAACCCGGGAGGTGGAGCTTGCAGTGAGCCAAGATCGCACCACTGCACTCTGGCCTGGGCGACAGTGCGAGACTCGGTCTCAAAAAAAAAAAAAAAAAAAGGAATAAAAGGAATAATACAATGGACTCTGGGGAGTCAGGGAAACAGTGGGAAGGAAGTGAGGGATAAAAGACTACAAACTGGATTCATACCTACTACTCGGGTGATGGGTACACCAAAATCTCACAAATCGCCACTAAAGAACTTACTCATGTAACCAAATACCACCTGTTCCCCAAAAACCCATGGAAATAAAAAATTTAACAATAATAATAAATAAATAAATAAATAAAAATGAAGGCAACACAAAAATATTTTCTTTTTTTGGCCAGGTGCAGTGGTTGACACCTTAATCCCAGCACTTTGGGAGGCCAAGGCGGGTGGATCGCTTGAGGTCAGGAGTTAGAGACCAGCCTGGCCAATGTGGTGAAACCCCATCACTACTAAAAACACAAAAATCAGCCAGGTGCGGTGGGTCACCCCTGTAATCCGAGCACTTTGGGAGGCCAAGGCGGGCAGATCACCAGAGGTCAGGAGTTTGAGAACAGCCTGGCCAATATGGGGAAACCCTGTCTCTACTAAAAATACAAAAAAATTAGCCAGACGTGGTGGCAAACGTCTGTAGTCCCAGCTATTTGGGAGGCTGAGGCAAGCGAATCGCTTGAACCTGGGCAGCAGTGGTTGGCAGTGAGCCAAGGTCGCGACACTGCACTCCAGCCTGGGTGACAGGGCGAGATTCCATCTCTATAAAAAATAAACTACAAAAATCAGCCGGGCATGGTGGCAAGCACCTGCAGTCCCAACTACTTGGGAGGCTGAGGCAGGAGAATTGCTTGAACCTGGGAAGCGGAGGTTGCAGTGAGCTGAGATTGTACCACTGCGCTCCAGCCTGGGCAACAGAGCGAGACTCTGTCTCAAAAAAAAAAGGAAGAGAAAGCAAATTACATCACTGTGTTCATTTTATCTTTGAAGAGTACACAGTTTTATGCAAAATAAGTACCGCAGTATGCTGCAGAGTGGTTGACAAAATATTGTATTTTGGTTTTACTTCTCTATTTTGAAAGTAATAAAGAAATATAAGTATTTCTGGTTAATATTTTAAAACAGCCCATCAAATCCATAAGCAGATATTGATTATCATCAACATACTTCACAAAAGTCTATCCAAGTACAAAAATCGTTTATCCTGAAAACCACTAAAATGCAAAATCATATATCTGAATAAAATATATAATGATTTAACTGGTGGGAACACAGAAAAAAAATCATGAAATAATTTTAAAGTATTTAAGCCAGGCACAGTGGCTCACGCCTGTAATCCCAGCACTTTGGGAAGTTGAGATGGGCAGATTACCTGAGGCCAGGAGCTTGAGACCAGCCTGGCCAACAGGACAAAACCCCATCTCTACTAAAAAACAGAAAAATTAGTCAGGTGTGGTGGCACATGCCTGTAATCCCAGCTACTTAGGAGGCTGAGGCAGGAGTATCGCTTGAACTTGGGAGGCAGAGGTTGCAGTGAGCTGAGATCACGCCACCACACTCCAGCCTGGGTAACAGCGAGACTCCGTTTCAATCAATCAATCAATCAATCAATAAAATATTTAAAATTATATTAAGGCCTTACACTTGGGAAGCAAAAAGTAAGCGGTTGGAGGGCCTTCCCCCTAAAATCAGGAAAAAGTATGTCTGCCCTTGCCACTTGTACTCAATGTTGTCGAGTTTCTAGCAAAAGAATTAGGCAATAAAATGGCCGGGCGCGGTGGCTCACGCTTGTAATCCCAGCACTTTGGGAGGCCGAGGCGGGCGGATCACGAGGTCAGGAGATCGAGACCATGGTGAAACCCCGTCTCTACTAAAAATACAAAAAAAATTAGCCGGGCTTAGTGGCGGGCGCCTGTAGTCCCAGCTACTCGGAGAGGCTGAGGCAGGAGAATGGCGTGAACCCGGGAGGCGGAGCTTGCAGTGAGCCGAGATCGCGCCACTGCACTCCAACCTGGGTGATAGAGCAAGACTCCGTCTCAAAAAAAAAAAAAAGACACTACATTGAACAAGAAGTAAACCCATGTGTTTACAGATGAAACAATCTTACAGAAAAACATAATCCATAAAAATACAAAAAAAAAAAATCAATTGTATTTCTGTATACTTTTGCAATAAACAATCCAAAAATGAAATTAGGAAAACAGTTCCAGCCAGGTGTGGTGGCTCACACCTGTAATCCCAGCACTTTGGGAGGCCGAGGCGGGCAGATCACGAGGTCAGGAGATCGAGACCATGGTGAAACCCCATCTCTACTAAAAATACAAAAAAAATTAGCCAGGCACAGCGGCGGGCGCCTGTAGTCCCAGCTACTCGGTAGGCCAAGGCTGGACAATGGCGTGAACCCAGGAGGCAGAGCTAGCAGTGAGCCGAGATTGCACCACTGCACCCCAGCCTGGGCAACAGAGCAAGACTCCATCTCAAAAAAAAAAAAAAAAAAAAAAAAACAAAACCAGTTTCATTTAAAAAAAATCACCAAAAAGAATAAAATACTTAGGAATATATTTAACAAATGAAGTGTAAAACTCATACTGCGAAAAACTACAAAATACTGTTTAAACAAACTGAAGACCTAAACAAATGAAGGCATCCCACATTCATGGATCGGAAGATGTAATACTGTTAAGATGACAATATTCCCTAAATTGACCTACAGATTCAATAAATTTCCTATCAAAATTCCATGTGGCTTCTTTGCTGATTCTAAAATTCCTATAGAAATTCAAGGAAATGGAACAGCCAAAACAATCTTGAAAAAGAACAAAGGTGGAGGACATACTTTCTGACTTCAAAAATTATGACAAAGCCACAGTAACACAGTTGTGTTGCTGGCATTTAGATAGATATATAGATCAATGGAATAGAACTGGGAGTTTAGAAAACAACTCTCGCATTTACAGTCAACTGATTTTTGACAAGGGTGCCAAGATAATTCAATGGAGAAAGAAGAGTCTTTTCAAAAAATGGTGCTGGGACAACTAGATGTCCACATACAAAAGAATAAAATTGGACCTCTATACTTCACACCCTATATAAAAATTAACTCAAAAATAGATAAAAGTCTCCCAGCACTTTGGGAGGCCGAGGCGGGCAGATCACGAGGTCAGGAGATCGAGACCATCCTGGCTAACACGGTGAAACCCCGTCTCTACTAAAACTACAAAAAATTAGCCAGGCGAGGTGGCAGGCGCCTGTAGTCCCAGCTACACGGGAGGCTGAGGCAGGAGAATGGCGTGAACCCTGGGGGGCAGAGGCTGCAGTGAGCCGAGATTGCGCCACTGCACTCCAGCCTGGGTGAAAGAGCGAGACTCCTTCTCAAAAAAAAAAAAAAAAAAATAGATAAAAGTCCTAAATGTAAGAGCTAAAACTACAAAGCTCTTAAGCATAAATCTTCATGACCTTGGATTAGGTAAGAGAAACTTGATGAAAAAAAGGCAGAAGCCGGGCGCGGTGGCTCACGCTTGTAATCCCAGCACTTTGGGAGGCCGAGGCGGGCGGATCACGAGGTCAGGAGATCGAGACCACGGTGAAACCCCGTCTCTATTAAAAAATACAAAAAATTAGCCGGGTGTGGTGGCGGGCGCCTGTAGTCCCAGCTACTCGGAGAGGCTGAGGCAGGAGAATGGCGTGAACCCGGGAGGCGGAGCTTGCAGTGAGCCGAGATTGTGCCACTGCACTCCAGCCTGGGCGACAGAGCAAGACTCCGTCTCAAAAAAAAAAAAAAAAAGAAAGAAAAAAAGGCAGACATGCAAGGATGTGGAGGAAGAGTATTTCAAAGAGAGAAAATAGCAACAACAAAACCCCCGAAAGAGAAACAGAACCAACGTAACACACTCAAAAGACAGAGAGAGAAAATCAGAGAGGTAGGTAGGGGCCTTAGAGGCCAAGTTCAGGTACATATGCATGGCAAAAGCATATTATTTGGCAAAAGCTATATTATAATAAAGTCAAGCACTGCTCCAGGGAGAGCATTCCACATAGTAAACCATGACGTGAAAGGTGCCTGCCTCTAGGAGTGGAGCAATGAAATAGTTCAGACCACAATTTATTTAAACTGACCTCACGGCTCTTCAAACAGCTGTTCCTTAAGTCTCATGTGTGTTTAGTTCAATCTTATGCATATTTTCAATAATTATACCAACCAATTAATTATATATGCTGACTTCTTAAAAATGGCATCTCTCAGGTTTTATTCACATTTTGTGCAAACAATTAAATCTCAGTGAAATTCAAATTGTCTACATAGCTTCTTTATTTCTTTTATTTTTAATTTTCTTTCTATTCCTTTAGTAGATAATATATTCACATGGTCCAAATTTCAAAAGGGTAAAATGTCCCCCTCTTATCCTGCCTCTCAGACACATATTTCCCATCTCTGGAGGCAACAAATGTTATCAGTTGGTTCCTTTCTGTATCTTTCCAGAGAGATTTTATATTTTGGCAATTGTTTCATATCAGAGTATAAAGTTTTCTCATTTTTATAAAGGTTGCACAGTATTCCATTGTGTGAATACACATACTTTATTTCTTTATTGATAATTCTTAATTGGAATTTTTGTTTTCAATGCAGCTCCCAGGGCAAGACCTGTCTATGGATGGGCTTCAGAAGATAAGTGAATAGGACAGGCACAGTGGTTCACGCCTGTAATTCCGGCACTTTAAGAGGCCGAAGCAGGTGGATCAACTTGAGGCCAGGATTCAAGACCAGCCTGGCCAATATGGTGAAACTTCATCTCTACTAAAAATAAAAAAATAAAATAGCTGGACATGGTGGCACACACCTGTAATCCCAGCTACCGGGGAGGCTGAGGCACAAGAATCGCTTAGGGCCGGGCGCGGTGGCTCACGCTTGTAATCCCAGCACTCTGGGAGGCCGAGGCGGGCGGATCACGAGGTCAGGAGATCGAGACCACGGTGAAACCCCGTCTCTACTAAAAATACAAAAAA